>NC_088301.1:56484511-56719339 GCF_032854445.1 Liolophura sinensis | reverse complement strand
AATCCTCCTTTGTTTCCTGCGGTGTTGCTAATCCTTGTGAATCTGGATCTGAATCAGAGATTAAAACAATGGGTGATCACTACGTAAGATTACTTTCGCACCTACCACGAGCAGTTCTCAAACAGGTGTCACTTTTTTTGAACCATTGGTGAGAGCTTTTAAACACCTGGCAATGTCACCTGTCGCCTTTTGAGCGCTTCAATGCAAAACACATGAATTCAGCATTATTGGCACCAATCACTCATTCTTTATCAAGCAAACACAATTAGTTTTGCATTGTTTTCAGTTTTAATCATCCTCTATAGCAGGTCAGAAACCACAAACATTGCCGTAGCTGTCAACGGCCATTGTGTTGTTGTACACACTTCACAGTTTGTTAGAAGCTCACTCATTGCACCACAGGAGAGACACAGCCAATGGGATAGCCTCTATCAGAGCGACATTCATTATAAACCAGCACATGCTGTTATCTACTTTTCTTTCATTTTACCGTCATAGTGAACACAAATCAAACTAAAGACAAATGAACTCCCACTTTGTTTTATACCCACCAAGCCTTAGCACCAGAGTTTGTATATATTTAAACCATAATTTCCCTTCCAGCTATTAAAAAATTCAGAAGGCCCGTGGAGGTGTCTTAGCACAACTCCGATCACCCTGGCAAAGATTTCACTTCATTATTACTACTACTTGTAGTACATGATTTAGTATGACTAGTACATTACTCTCTGTTACATATATCCACAACCTGTGTACAGATAGAAGGCTCTAAAGATTTTACTGGGCAGCTGATAATTCATAAGTTTAATGTGGTGGGACATTAATATTACTGTTTTATTAATTCTATAGGGCTAAAATTAAGATATTATATGTTTGATGTTATGCGACTGACCCTTTAAAAAGGCCTGGAAAGAAATTCTCTGTTTTGTTTTTACAGATGCCAAATTTTTTTGTTTTATTTCCTTTATTTACTTTTTTTTTTTTGTCGCCGCTTGTCTGAAATGTCACTCTGTTTACAGGTTACAGGTGCTCTTTCAGAATATAAGAATGCCTTTCCCGCTGTTGGGCAAAGCCAGCCTTATAGCGCTTTGATGGGTATAGCGTATCCGATACCCCTAGGTCGAGATAAGCCTACCTGTGAAGTGTTTTCATCTGTATGCGTTTGGATACTTGCAAAATAGTGTTGACATGTATTGACATGTCATGTGTCAATAGGGAGTTGAGATTTCGAGTTAATTACTCATTCTGTGGGATGATCATTGTAAAATGTTCAGGGAAGTCTTGTAAACATTGCTGCTGTCGGCGTCTATATAGACGGCAAAATATAGATCCAGTCTTTTTCACCTGGCTATACCCTAAAAGCACGCTTTGTATTGCGAAATTGAATTGGTGAGAATTGTGGTTCTGGTTATAGCCGGTGTGAAATATTTACAAACACTGACAAAGCTTGACTCAGGCCTATGCCTCTAAGGACAAGTTGCTCAAGCTACATGTATAGCAGTAGCCCTCTTATGTAGATCCCCAAGTTTATTTTTTGTGAATTAAATTAATTCAGTCAAGGACTCTTATAATCACAGTGATTTTAGTTATATTTTAACTTGCTTCCCCCTCTGTACAGGACCTGAAAATGCTTGCACAAACTATTGACTGTGCTCATAAAAATGCTTAACTACTGTTTACTTATTAGTTTTATTGTGAAGATCTAAGAATACTTATTTTCAGAATTGCCGAATGTTTGGAGACATAATTTAGTGTTCTGATGTTCTGATAAAGGTTGAGGAAGTTTGATTGTGATGAATCAGTTGAACAGAATTCTACAATTGCTCTTCCTTTCTGAAAAAAAAAAAATACCTACCCTCTTTTGTTATAAAGGGCTTGTAACATGAAGCATTCAATATTTTAAGTTTGGCCTAGGGTAGTTAAATATTCAAAAAAACACAATGTTGCTCTATTACAGGGCAGTTAGATCTGAAGAAAAAAAACTCAAAACAACGTTGAAAAAAATCTAAATATTTCTGATAGGGTAGTGAACATTCTGACGTCTATGAACCCTTACATACTTTATTTTTCTGAAGTGATTTGACCAAATAAGAGATAAAACATTACAAGATGACAATACTGATCTAAGGCTGGTGTGAATCAAGGCAGCCATCTGTGGAGTTTTATCCAATCAAATGCGATGTTGTTTTATTGAGATCTCAGCGGTGACATTGCCCTTCACCCATTTAGTACTTAAAATGATAGCTGATGACATAGACTTTATTTTACAATGATTTAGCTATTATAACACAGTGTGGTGGTTGAGGTTCTTCCTATTTAGCCCTTCATGTTTAGTCACATTGTTCAAAATATGCAAATATATGTTGTTCATTTTAGTCTTTAGCAAGCAGTTTGTAAATAACAAACAGTCAGTGATAAATTCCAGAGGGATGCCGAACGATCGATTGTTCAAGGCTTAAAACCTGTTACCGATTTTTTGGTTTCGTCACCCACTCAGATTTCATGGCCTGTCAGTAACCACTAAGTCAGTGTTAAGAGAGTTATTACTACAAGGTTACTTTCGATGGGTCAAGAATTGTCTATAGTTGCATGTAGCTACTAGTAGTGTGTGTAATATCCAACTGGCTTATGGAACCCTCCTCATCCCTGTCTGATGAAATGGTTTCATCCACAGGGTGAAATGATATAAGCATGGACACGAGGGAAAGACAACTATTACCAGCTCATGGGAAGTTGTTGAGTAGTGAAAGTAAAATTGAATTCAAATTGAATGTCACCTTTCTCTGCCTACTGCAACTTTCTCTGCCTCCAGCTAGCTAAGTTAATGGATGGTTTGTAAACTGGACTTGACTGCACAAATAACAGGAGACAGCGCAGATGCATTGACCTGATTAATAAGTAGAGCACGGAGCTCAACGAAATTTGAATGAGTGGAAAACTGGTGCCTGCCCTTAGTGCATAATGGCATTGGGTTCAAGTTCACTATGCAACATAACTACACCAAATGACTGCTTTCGTTCACAGTTGTATTAGTGCTTATTTTTTGCCAACGGACCAATTATTAAAACAACTTGGGAAGAGGTAGCCGTAACAGCTGACCCAACATCTATTTTGTGGTAGCTGTTGTGATACCGTGTCATAGGCTGAGGATAGCGGGCAGCCTTGTGTGGGTAACTCTAATATACTCTACCCGTTAAGTGCTATACAGTTCAAGTGCTGCATTTGTGGGAACTTTCTCGGGGACAGATCTGCATAACCAATTTATCGGTCTGCACAATTACACTCCACGTAACCTACACGTAAATGATCGTTTCGTTGATGGTGTAAAGTTGCCAGAATAACTGAATAACTCCACCGGAGACAGTGATCCTTGTAAATCGTAGTAGGCCTACTATACCAACAGTTATTTTATTTAGTTAACTGAGAGTTTTACTTTCGTTATACTAAAGAATATAGCACTCGTAAATACTGTGACCAGCATTATGGTGGCAAGAAATGTGACCTGTAATTTGATATTTTTATTTTTTTCTTATAATAAGTTAACGAATGTTACCGAGTGGTGGATGTTTTTTTTTTTTTTTAGCGAGGGTGTAGATGATGATGACCCTGTACCTGTGATTTTAGTGGACCCTTCAGGCCGTGAAGAATGTGTCAATTCTCTGCTGGTAGGGAAGGGAGTTGCCTGGTTCGTCAAACCTCCAGATGATCCCATTAGTGATGGTAAATACATGATTATTTCATGATAGATTTATTTTGAGGTTTCCTCTGACTAGTGGGTCATTCCATGTCAATTCAGCCAATTTTTTTCAACTGTGATCCTCTGGGATTTTTCTGAAAATAATGCTTAAAAATAACTTAGCATACATGACCGCTTATGTGATAAATGGAAAACTTCCTACCTTTATGCATCATTGACATGTTGATTTATTGGACTTACTTTTGGCTTTAATGTTTTTTTTTTCTTGTATCACAAAGCATGAGGGAGAAAGACAAATTCAGAAAGGCTAAAAACCAAGAAGTTGCATTCATGTTTTATTAGACTCGATAAAGTCCTGCTATCACTGTTTGTGGACAACAGCATGACCAGATGGGATTAAATGTAACCAACAAAGGTCATGAGTACAATATGTGCTTCATGTCCCACAAGAGATCCAAATTAAAATGTATTGTAATGTTTAATTTACCCTTGTAGTATTGCATTGAGCATGTGCATACAAATTTCATGTACATGTTTTATTGGGGAGCTGAACATGGCAATTCAGTCAGGTGTGTAACTTTCAGTTGTTTCCCTAATTACAGGTGTAAGAACACTTTCATCAATATTAGTTTGCATGACTATGTTAATTACTAGGAAAGTTTGTCAGTGGGTTTCCTCCAAACATAAAATGAGGGCCATGGTATATATATATATATACATGTATATAAAAAATGATTTAATGAGGCAATAAAGGACTGTCAGTTTAAATAAATGTTTACTATGAACTCTGATGAACTGCTCAGGTGTTACATCTCAAATTCTGTTTTAATGTGACAACATGTATTTGTTTAGAACTCCGGCATTTAGATGATTGGGATCCTGCTGCAGAGGACTTCCTGTCAGAGCGAAACAGTTATGATGTGGAAGTGGATGATGTTGGCGTTGCAATTGTGGGTGTCAGTAAGTGGGACGATTTTTTTTTTGCTGGTGTTTTAATGTGATTGTGCACATATTCTTTTGCTGTTCTCTTTGTATGTGTAAACACAGGTTAATTTTCTTGTATCCATAAATTTCTTGGATCCATAAATAGTCTAAATAGCTATACCAGCGTGGGTATATGCCTCATATTTCGTTGAGATCATCGGTATTTTAACGAACGTGTGGGTGAGTGAAAATGTTGATCTTTGAGACGCAAATATCGGGCTGTTTACCCACACAACATGCTGGTGTAACAAATTAATCACAATTTAGAGGATGTCAGAAAACTATTCTTGAATTAATAACGGTATTTGAGCCAATGCTTGCTGTGTTATCATGGACAATATGCGGCCAGCAGCATGCTGAGACCGAATTCACAGCACACACAATGAGAAGAAGAACATGAAGCCCAACTGGGGACCTTGGTTGAGCTGAGAGATAATACTTGTCTTAAGTGAACTGCTAGTAATTTTCAATTCAGTTTCCAAGGGTGTGAATTTTAATAGTCTCAAAAAGATGTTATGAGAAGTTTTTTACACATGTTATTGTTGTTAGCTGCCGAATCATTAGAACTCTTTTGAAAATAAAGGCAAGAAAAGTTCTTGACTCATACACTGTCGACAGCATTTCTGTCTGCCTGAACATGCATCCCTGAATCCATAGGTATACAGGTGCACATTGCTATCCGCTGGCACATGCCTTCCTGACTATGTAGGTACACAGAAACAATATCCTTGCCTGTTTGTCAAATGCAGTGGCCTATCCAAGACGGATTGACCAATCAGAAGCCTAGAATTTTCTCTGAAATATGATAACATCTGAATATTAAACAGGGCTTGTAACTGAATTTGTCCACGGTTGTAGGAGAGAAATTCTCAGGAATGCACAACTGATTGCCTATGTAAACAGTTGTGAAAGACAAAAGCACATTATTTCTTGTTTTCAACACTTCATGGCTTCTACATTAATGTAGATATGTGAATATGTTAAGCTTAATTTCTCATTTCTCAACTTTTGCCATTAACCCACGGTATCCCTTATGTCCAGTTTTGTAACAGCCTGACATTATGCAACATCATGAAATCAGCAGTGTTGTGTTTGTTATGTCACGATTCATACACGATGATGCTACACTCTTTGTGACGTTGTGCAATTAGAATTTCACCTGGTGCAGTCTGTTCGGGGAGGGTGGGAAGGTGAATATGTTTTGACTATACTCCGTTGTGATAAAGAACTGGCCCAGAGATCACGACACGATCTGAGGCTTATGTCAAAATTTCTGGAATTGTGACTTAAGTGTTCACCTGAAATAAAGGAAAGGAATGTACCAAATTTAATGATTAAAAGTTTGACTCAACTCTTAAGATCACTTCATGATCCTGGTTGGGGCCTGATAACCCAAATAAAATTTGGATAAAATACCATACTGAGTCATGTCAGTCTGATTTGGCAGCTCGAGTCAGTCAGGTTTCCTTGGCTGAACTTCCCATTCTTTTGTGCCTGATTAGAAGTTGAGCTGAGATTTTCGCTTGATATGTGGAAAGTCTACATGTATGAAGTGATGGGAGAGAATGCAGGTTTGCCTTATGTTCGGTCATATACTATCTACACCAGAACTCGACAAAGACTTACCGGAAATAATTCTAGATGTTTTTAATTGTGTTGTTGCCTGTTTTCATTGTGCTATTCATCAGCTAATTGAGGCTAATAGATTTTTGGAAGGGTCAAGAGGTGATTGGTCATCAGTAAAGCGTTCAGAAACGCTGCTTTAGTCAGGTGTGTTGTCCATTCTGTCGTTTTGTGGCTGGCCCTTGTACACCGCCTGCATGGCATGCCCGTGAGCTGGCCTTGGGAATAACCATTCACTTGACACGTTTTATTGCACGTCAATACACATTGACCCTTCAGATCCCAGTGGAAGCACGTTCACCTGTTGTTAAGCACTCAGTTTTACCTGTCATGATCCAGCTTTTATTGATCTAATACAGTTGCTGTGTCCACTTGTTTGATGTAGGTGACTGGAAGTAAACTTCATCTAGCCTATTATATTCCTGGAGATGAAAAGATTCATAACCTCTTATGTAGTTTTCTGTTGAATTGATTTCATCATTTTATGCCTTATTTCTGAACTCTGTTATAGCTTTCCTGTGTTGCTCTTGAAAGCCTGACTTACATGTACCATCATTTATCATCGACCTATAAATTCAACAGGACCTGCTGGAAAAGAACTTTCTTGATCCACTCATTTCCTGGAGACTTATTTAGTGTCAAGCATCAGACATCCACCAGGGATATTTGTTTGGCTCCCACCAGCTCGACTACTGCATCATTCTAGGCATTCAGTGGTGAGATAATTGGGGAGATGTCATGGTTTCAAGGAGGTCATTCTGTCCAATAAAGCAAATAATTTTAATAGGAAAGATTGATTTGATTTGATTGGTGTTTTACACCGTACTCAAGAATAATAGGAAAGACAACACTAGACAAATTATGTACAGGCATTGATAAAGTACCTGACTTAAAGTTTAAAAAGCATGCACAAGTTGAGAGATATTGCAGTTCAAAGTAAGCAAATGTGTGCACCTTGAGAAAATCAAAAGCACCATCATGTTATCCGTGTTATTCAATCAGTTTCAGGTTATTTCTGTGACCCGAGAATGCAGCTGTATACACTTACACCACATGAACCCTATTTTGCTGTTAAGCCATCTGAGCATGGAGTATGAATGAAGTGACCTGATGTTTCCGTTTTCTCCAACATGGTGCATACCATGACCTTATAAGAATTCCAGATTAAAAGTTGGTTTAAAATCTTACCAATCATGTCTGAACAGAATGACTGTGGCCATTTAGGACTGTTTCCTCTTACCTTCTGAAACATCTAACGTTAAATTATCCTGTCTTTTAAGCTGTACGTAAAGCACAAAATAATGCACTCAGCACTGACAGGTTAGAGCAAGGAAAGAGAACTGGTTGGCCCCAGGCGTCAGTATAATGTGACTGGGTGGGGTTTCATGTTTGGTGTCTTCAGCATGATACTTGTCATGGACTCACCATGCCACAAGAAGGCACAATATATGTACACACACCTAATGACTGCGTCATATGATGGTTAAAAATTGTTAGGTATCAGGTAAACCCCAAGCATACATACATACTTGATTGAAATCCGTAAATTGTCACTAAACTCAACGTTTTTTAATGCATTTTTCAGCAGTATAAATATATAGATAGATAATTTAATATATAGATATATTTACAGAACTATCAGGTAACAACTTCTCTTAGGGGTTTGGAGGTTTAAAATTAATTTTTTTTTTTTTGTACAGAAGACTGCTATTCTGTTATTTAGAGAGCGGCTGTTGAGTGGTTCCTTTAATGGCTTGGGAGTACCCACTGCAGCTCTACACTCTGATACTGAAACTGCTTAGGTAAATCGGTTGCTATTTTCACCACCTCAGAAATACCCTCATAAGACTATCTACTTCACTTCTAAACCCCACATACATGGTAGATGTTAGAGGGATAACAGCCATACTATTTCAGACATGTTAACTTTGTGTGTCTGACCAAAAGTGGTTTGTACTCTAATGTAATGGCTGGAGGTTGAACATTATATCTGGTTAAGAAAAGATAGAACACCATTTAGGGCTCTCTGCATTTCTGCCTGAGACAAATGTCAATATCTGTGCAGTATTTATTGTTGCATAATAATGGGCTACAAGAAAATGTCATACTGATTATGTCACTTTTATTTCATGCATGTGAGCCTCAGCTTTGAAATTTTTTTTCCCCTTTAATCCACTGGCATGAAAAGATGACATAGCCTTTGTAAAATTTCCATATTGCCTGTATTGCAACATGGGATAGTAATTGATTTTTCTTGTGTGTGTGTTTGATGGATGAATATCTAGTTATCTGTGGAGATAATGGATGAAAGCCTAATTACACTTGGTTTGGGGCTCCGATTGTTTCTGCAGATCTGCAGCATTGTTGTATGTCCCACGAAATTTACACAGCTATAGATACAAGGGATCGATTGTTCGGGCAGATGTTTGTTATTTGGTGTGTGATAGCGATCAGTTATTAGCTGCTTACCTGAGTATCTGTGGACTTTGCTGATCTCATTAATATTCCCTCTAATGTTTAATAAGTAATGAGCTGCAAAACTGTTCGCTCTTTTAAGAAAACCAGCTCTTCCTGGAACTTATTATTTCACAGTGACAAAAAATAAACTTGTTAGACAGCAGCTGTTACTATAATTGCATGATGCTTTGCAGATGAAGTAGTTCCGTCCAGAAACTTTGTATAATACCCTCACAGATGTAGTTTGAGTACACACCTTAGGGAAACTAATAAAAAATGTGTCAAATTGAAATGAATTGATTTTGCTGTTTAAAAGAATGGTATTAAAAATTGTTATTCATGTAATACATAGATGTATGTTAAGTTTCCAAGGACACAATATTTAAACATACCTGAATGAACATTAGGTCCACATGTTTGAAATTAAAAATGTTTAATCTCCAGAACAGTCGGTTTTGTTATCTATTCCTGCAGCTTGTATTCATAAGAGAAGCCAGGTTTTGTCTATCTCGGCTACCGCTTATCACAGACATCTGGCTTTAACAACATAACTGTACTTGCGTGTCCTACAATGTAGCTGTGCACTGTCAGTTTTTTACCCACTCCTGCTTTTTCATGCATTTCCAAAGTGACACAGTTGACACAATCTATGCACAAGGTGAATCCTTGTCAGAGCTGTACATGTATTTATTAAACTTATCGTGTCTCACAGACATTTCACATCAACTGCATAAGCAATTTGTGATCCTTCTTTGTTTTTTTTTTCCATTTTTGCTTTCCATATCATGCGTTTTTATCACGGTGTGTGACGTGCAAAATGTTTTATTAGTTGGCAGGGTGCAGCTATCTCAGAATGACAAACTAGACAAGGCGTGACATTCTGACAGTTATTGTTGCGGACTGGTATCTCCCATGTTCACTCAACTGTGGCTTTTACTTTATCCTTCTGCTCTAGGCAGTGAATAAATGGAGCTCTTATTGATATTGCCTTGTTAGTGCCTGCGTGTGTGTGTTTTATGAAAGTTCTGCTTTGATTTATGCTGTGATGCTCTGACCAACTGCCTGCAGAGTCCACATGTTTCACTGTGCTAAATGCATGTGCATTAATAGGCTGACCTTAGCTCAGAAGTACACGGAGTAAATTATATTTTTCTTGATGCTGAGGAATGCTTAGTTTTTGGATCAGCCAATGTGAAATTGTTCCACCAGATGATACATGTTCGTGATAGTGCTGTGGAGTGGCATAATTTTCATAATACTTTGCAAAGTTACATTCATCTACAGACATAACAAAATGAGTCAGTAATTAAGAACCACTTTTACACCTCTCAGATGCTGAAATGATCTGTTCTCACAGTCAGCTAAACATTTGCTTTGTTAGTAAAAACTGATATCATAACATCAGAGGCGTGAATAACAAAAAAATGAAACAAAAACAAAATTATACCACATATTGAACTCTTATGTTGAACATCCTAAATATTGAACATCAAACGTGTGCAAAAATAGGCCTTGGACTTGGCCATGATTTTAAGTATGAAACACCTATTAAATAAGAAAAAAAGCAAGGATCTATGAAACAAAAGAGTAAATGTTAGGGTTCAGGGCTAGCGATTTTTGAGACCATGGTTAGGGCTCGGTTCACAAGGACGCGTTCTTCCCATTAATATTTATCCCAGAGAAAGTCGATATTCTCATAAAATATCAAATATGTTGTAAATGGCCATAAGTTGATTTCCACCCACCTGAAATATTTGTTGATCATCAAAGCATTTTTTCAAAACAACTTTTCCCTGCTGTATGTAGATACTGTCAATGGAGCAATTTATTAAACTTTTTAGCGTTACCAAGCTAATGATGAATGACATTTGAACAGATCAGCAATGATTTGCATTTGCATGACATGACATTTGAACAGATCAGCAATGATTTGCAACTCCTTATGTAGAAGCCTTTAAAATCTGCTGGTGTGCGGAATACAAACAACGGTGCCCATGAATGCAGCTTATGTTGGTCGGCATTGTGTCTTGGCAGTGGTCTATTAATTGATTTCCAATTGGTCAATTTGACCAGTTGATCATATGAGGTCTGGACAACTCTAAATAGCTTCTGATAATTGGCATAATTGCGATTGGCTTTTTAAAGTGGATGGAATTATGGTATGGCAACCATTGTTAGGCTGTAATGGATTACGACTTAGTACTGCAATGTTGTAGTAGATCTTTTTTATAGAATGCAAAAAAATTAAGCAAATATACCAAAAAAAAAACCCAGTGAATAAGTGTGCATGTATATATGAAAGTATCTTTTTTAAGCATTAACAATAGAATTATTAGACAGTCAAATTATATACTATCAGTATCTCTCAGGGTTTTATTACATTGTGTCTGTGAACTTTCTGCCATGAAAAATGGACCAAAGGTACCTCTTTAGTCATTGTCCTTCAGGTGATTACAATTTTACAAACATGTCCACCACCACCTCATCAATAAAGAAAAAATGAAACTTGCATGATACTCATACTGTGTTCTCACAAACCTGCTCATTGATTAGCTGTCTATTTGCAAAAGTGGGCTTATCCGGCTTTTCAGACATTTGGCTATGAAATTTAGCACCAATCACATGTAATCTGACACCTGGATTTGATAAAGGTAAGCACAAGCAGGGCATGCTGATTATACTGCAGGCTAGTTTTGAGAGAGAGTCTTGAAAGTGTACAACCTGAATATAGTTACCTGTATTATTTCTTTGTGAATTTTTGTAATGGTGTTAAGGTAGGGAGGGGGATTGATGAGGGAAGGCCTGTTTCTCAGCCGGAAAATACACACCTGTTCAGACTGGGTAATTAATTATGAATCATTGCCCTTCATCTGGCTAGGTATGGTCCTGTCTAGTCCACACATGCACCAACGCACTTCAGCTTGCAGGCCAGTTGAAAAAAACGGTCCAGCCAAAAGCAGTGAATTATTGTGAACATTGATTCATGCTTCCAGCGAAAGGATCCTACCTGGTGGGTTGTGCACTCAGTCGATGGTTGTAGACACAGCAGTCCAGGAGTGCCTGCTGATGAGCAGAATGCTTGTAACTTTAATAGTACTCATATGACTGTACTCTTAGCCCAATTAATGTTTGGCAGATTCTGTCAGCTTGAGTGCAGTCTTTACAATGAGTGTTTGTGGCATTTGCTAATGTTTACTTTTGTGTTTATGCATGTTATGCAGATGTTGTGAATGCTAATTTCTATGCCAGTCCCTGACATGAGGAATTGTCATGGGAGGGTTGTTTTCTGCTGTTAGGAGCTCCACGAGGTGTACTGTAACATGTGTGTATGTACCTGCATGATGAAACTCAGAAGAGCATGCTAACGTACAAGACTGACACTCTGAAGCCTGCAAATGTAATTAGGTAAACTGAACAAACCATATCCTAATCAGAAAAAGAGGACTAACATTGCCAGGTGTTGTCTTGATGTTTTTTGGCTTGGATGCATCCATTACGGAAAAGGACTCTGGGATTCTGTTGGAAAATGAGTTTCAATTGGAAAACGCTGGAAACAATGGCAGTTGCTTTATTTCTCAAGGATACGGCCTGGGAGACTCCAAACTTTGTCTGGCAGTTTTCTGTACTTTGGTTACAATGGGATTAACTGTGGTTGGAGTCAACATAGCAGTATTACAAGCATCCAAGTTTGCCAGTGCTGGACAAAACTCCACCTTGATCTTCATTCGAAGTTTCTGCACAGGAGATATGATAATAGGCATCTTTGGCATCATCAAAGGATTGCACTTGGCATATGGGATTGGCCTTAAGATTAACCTGTTTCTCTCAGAGAGTTTGTTTTTCACTGCTAATACAGCCGTTGCCTCATGCCATGCCTGGCTAGCTGTGGAAATGTATTTGAAGCTGGCCAAACCTTTGGGGACAAAGTTCATGTTGGAGAAGAACAATGTGATAGCTTTAATGATAGTCTTGTGGAACTGTGCCTTCATCCTTGGGTTTTTGCCCCAGCTAGGTTGGCACACTACCGATTATGCCCATGAGTTTTTCCAGTATTACGATTGGAGATACCTTTTGTTCATGTCATTTATATGGGAGCTTTGTTATCTCTGTGTCCTGCTTGTACAGGTATATACTGCTCTGGTTGTGCGCGCAATTCGTCATCAGGACGGCTTGATGAGTGTTGACACAATGGAATTCAAGAGATGCTATAATCTGATTTTAACCTCCAGGTTAGACTTGTGCCTTTGGTTTTTTGTGTATATTCCGGCCATTGCCTACATAGGACTGGTTTGCTCTTCCTGTGCATTTGGGAATATCTCAAACAACAATGAAACTTATATCTTGTGGGTGTACACTGCTTTGTTAGGCAAGTCATTGCTGAATGGAATTGTCCATGGTTACCGAACTCCGCAGATTAGAGTTGTTTTCAAAAACCTGCTGACAGACATTTATGATGTGATTTGTCATCCTTCACGTCTGTTCAGGTCTTGCTCTGGACAAGCAACATTGGCCTCTCTGGATCGTAATAGCCAGACCAGTGGTGTGTCTGTGATAACCTTAACATCTACACTCCATTCCGCAGATCTGGCAGCAAAACAGACCCACCATAGGTCAAAGTGTTCACTACCCGATGAAACAACATCAGACACATATGACTATTTGGAAGTAACACGTCTTTAAAGTTTGGAAGATCAATGAGGTCTCCCTATAAATGCAACACAGAAAATGTGAATATTTTATGATTCTTTTACATTGTGAAAAACGCTGTTATTAGAACTAGTGAGTGGGTTTTAGTGAGTAGAATTTATGTGATTGGTTACTATTTTGTACTCTCATGTATTTTCAAAATGATCTAATGTGCCAGAATTGCTTCTTTTTTTTTTTAAGGATTATTTTATTTTATTGAATTGAATGCGACAGAATTTATGATTGCAAAACTGTTTTATGGAATGAACTGGAAACCTTGAAATTCACATAATCTGATTAGTGGATAAAGTTGTCATTAAAACTTACTTTCTTTTCAACAAGTTAGTCAAACCATTAACTGTAGATTCTCATTTCAAATAATTTCTTAGGTAATAGCTTTTCTTATACAATTAAAAGGCGTTTTTTGTTTATCAGCAAAACTTTTCCTAGATAAAATGTATTTATGATCAGTTATTTGCAAATAACCTTCATGATGGCACCAAAAACCCTGAATGTGAGACAGACACTCACATAATGGTTCAATGCACTGTACTTTTATCCTAGTGTCATTCTGAGATTCAGTGTGAACAACTGCAAATTTCCTTTTTTTTACTCTCCCTTTTTCACAGGTTTACATTATATGGAGCCTGAAATCATTTGATGTAGAGAATAAATGAGAATGTACCATGGAAAGTGTAGTGTTATGTAACATTTATGTAACATCATCAGAATGATCATATTGTTGACAGTTTTATGAGTTCGTATTTTCTTGGTTTTCAATATATTGCTCTGACTATTGCTTAGATTTCAAAAAATCTATATTGAATAACAGAAGATTGATATGAAATCAGAGTGTTTGTTTTGTTACATTTCCCCTACCTACATTTACATGCACATGTACTTCAAATCCTGCAAGCATCCGCTTCAGTAACATGTGTCATTATACACACGGTATGTTTTCTTATGAGAACAGACACCGCCACAAAAACTGACAAAGGGTTAAGTGCATTTGCAACATTTTTATGTGTAACATGTCATATTGCAGAGTTTTCACCGAAAATGTGAATTCGATAGCTTGTTTGATTGATTGGTCTATGATAGTAATCAAAATTAGCAAACATCACAAATAAAAGTATTGAGATAAATTTGTCTTTAATGACACTCATTTATATGTAGTGTGAATCTTCAACCTTTTTGACCTCAAAGGCACTTTTTTCAACAGAATTATGCATAAAATTTACAAAAATGCCGCTAAAATGATCTGCTTGATGCCAGCCTCAGAAAACTATGCAAACCATTTCTCTACACCTCAATAGTTCTCTCAGAATGAGACAAAAATGTTGAAGTACGGTAGATAATTCACATGTATAATTTTAAGTCACAGGCTCCTAAAACAAGCATTGTTTTAAGGTATGAAATTCAAACCTAACTCTGACACTGTCTTCATTGTCATTTGGTGATATGTGATGCTGATAAGTTAATACACTGCCTTTTGTATTATTATTGTTAACCAGTTAAGGTGTTCTGGTGAAATTTGTTCTGGTGTGATGAATGTCATAATTCCTTGCAATGTCACAATGTATTGCTTAGCGGTATGTACATATGCACAAAGAGTTTCTGCCATGGTTCTGCCATGGTTTGACACATTTTCAGAATTACTGTGACAAAAACAGTTTAGTTGACATACCAATATTTATCTACTTGTATATATAATCTTGGAAAAAAATGTTAAAAACCTTATATTCACCTTTTTGTAAACTGGCTGAGCTAGGAAGATTTTTGTATATTACTGGGAATGACTTAATTTCAATGCAAAACTATTAAATATCAGTGGTCTTATTTTCTAGCGCAATCTTAAAACAAAGGTTTGCTTATCAAATTAATTCTTTCCCAAGAGTACAGTTTCAGCTCACAAATCTGTTCATGGTTTATGAGTTTATCTTCTCATCTTGTCATGCAGAATTGACAAATAGTGAATTCTGTTGTGTGTTCTTTGTTGTTTTTCACCTAGTGTTAATTTTTTTTTTTAAATCACAATCTCCTTCAATATTTTCTCTGATATTTTTTTTGTTTTATTAAGAATGGCCTCAGTATGCATTTATTATCTAAATGAAATGCCTACCAAAATAATTATGTATATCTACCTGTCCTACATCAGCAGCTGGGTTCTAATTTATGGGTTGCCAGAACACTGGGTTAACCTGTATGTTATCAGGAGAACGGTTTTGGCACCTGTGAAACCTTGAGTATTGATAAAGTCAGCAACACAGGTTGGCATGCAGAGTAGACCAGTCATTAACAGCATTAACAAGTGTGTGCAGGCTGTAAAGATTGACATGAAGTACATTTAGTTCATTTTTATGTTTGATTGCTATTCTTCTGAGAACAAAGGTCTTTAGGTGTATGGCTCAGAAAATTAGCTTGTAATGAGGGAAGGAGAAGACCAGTGCACATCAGTGACCCCTCTTTTTCTGCCAGTCTACAGACAACAAGATTGCCTGCGTTAACGCTCCATTAAAGAAATTCATTTGCGTCATTATGGAAAGGTGAGCCAAAGGTTGATGAGGCTTGGCATAAGCTCTTGGGGTTTGTGCCCATGCTTTTGCTAACACTCTTTAATTGTCTCTCCAACCATGCTCTTGCTCCACTGCAAATTTTTGTCACACACTGGTTAATAAATCAATGTAAATTGCATGCCATATACACCAGCTCTCCCTAAACTATATCAATGTCAGGAGTTAGATACTCTTGTTTTGATTTCGATACTATTACTTGAAAACACATGGCATCAAGTTTAGAAATGAATTTTGATGAACATATGTAATTTGAACCATTGGTTTATGTTACGATTTATGACCTCAAAGGTGGTAGTTGGCTCAACAGAGGCATTGATATGTGTGTAGCATATTGAATCAGCAATAAACTGGATTTATGCTGTCTATAGAATCTCTATTAATAATTGAGAACGGGATTGTTTTTATGCCATTAAGTAAAAGCTTTTGTTACAAAGAGACCTGCTCTCTCATCAGAAAATATGGTTCATTTAGCAGATAGTGCTGAAGGCTGAGTGTACTTGATGGATTTGTGTTCAACAAAACTACATGTACAAAATATCTACTGGTAGTATTTCAGTTTTCCTGCACATAGTACAAGCTCCATATGTGTACGTTGTTTTTTTTAATCTTACATGTAGGTCGTTGGCAGTGGATTCCATTCTTTGAGTCCAACTTCATTTTGATGTGACAAAGTTATAAAATTGTTGTGAATATTTTTATTATTATTATTACCCATAGTTTGTACTATTTTTTATTGTTTAAAGTGAAAGATTGCTCCTGACTGTCAACTGAAAGACTACCATTCAGAGTATCTTAAACCAGCATTAAATATTTTTTTAGATTTTTTTCAGCCCAGTAAAAGTTTAGTGAAGCTTCGTCTTAACACAGCTTCAGCACGTCTCCATTATTGACAGCAAGGTGATATCACCTTTTACACTGTCTCTCTAACTTCAAAGTTATTTTACGTATTATAGTCAAAGCATTTGGCAGATAAGCTGTGGACTTTGGCGATGAAGGTCCAAGAGATAAATAGCTTTCTCGGAAATTAAACCCTACTGGACAGATATTTCTTCCACTGCTTGAACTTCTGGTACAATAAGCCTGTTATATCATTTAAAGTTTAAGCAGCCTGAAGATTCACAATCGGGGTATTCCTTGTTAATGCCGTAGCCTCTGGAGGGGTTGTGCTAGTTATTTTGACCCCGATTAAATTTTTTACAGAATTATTATAGGATTGTTGTGCATGTTCATGTTCAATTCTGAAACAAACGGAAATAAATATAAGCACCACTAAGGCTGATCTAGGCGTTCAATTGTCGTTGCATTTTATCCTTCAGCTAACTCCTAAGCTAGATTTATGTAGCATAAAAGCATAAGCTGCTAGCATAAATTTTATGCTAGCAGCTAACTCCTAAACCTTTTTTATGGGCTGATTAGATGCACACGTTCCATTACATGAAAAATTTCTGTCGACTTTGTTTACTATGCATTGATCAAGCCATGGCAACCATCTGTCTATGTTTGTTATCATTTGTTCAAAGCTTCCCACAATGTGAATCATCTATTGTATAACTGAAATGATTTGATGAGTACCAAGCAGTGTGATCTTCTTGTGATATAAGGTCTAATAACAAGGGATAATCAACAGTTCAGTTCAGTTAAATTATTGGCCGTATTTATCACTCCTAATTGCAGGAGCAGGACTGTATTTTCTTGATAAAGTTCTCATTATAATGATTGATATGTAGTTACCATTGGTTTATTAGTGTCATTCTTTAGGTTAGACCATTGGTTATCGTGAAGATGATATTGATTGTCTCCTGATGTTATGTTTTGATCCTTGCGAAGACAAAGGAGGCATCTTGATTGCACCTGCCTGTGGGTTGCCATTGGTGTGTTATTGCAGACTTTATTTACCTCAGCTAATTCTGTGAGAGCAGCAATTCACTCCCCTTGCACTGCTTGGATGAGCCACCACTTTGATAAAACTCTTTGTTAAAACAGTTTGAGCAAGATATCACTTTATTGCATGATCAATGTATTAGATATTTGGAAACATATGTCAAGTATAAAGGGGATCTGTTTTTTTTTTTTTTTGTTTTTTTTGTTTTTTTGTGAACTTTACAAATCACGGGTATCACAGCTGTATCAAATGTAGCAAGAGTTGTGTTGCAGTTAGCATGGCAAGACTGAATTCCTTTAAGTAAATTGAGTCATTTGTGTACTTCAGGCAAACTTAACTGGAAAAAGTCCTAGTCTTCGTTGAGTGGCTGAAGATGGAAGCCTGGCACGAAAACCCTTGGTTATCCTGTAATCTGTTAAAGAGCTTACTTGGGATTTTTCTTCATGCACTCTCCATAGATGGGACATATTCGGCATGTAGGTGTTCAGTAAGTTCCCAATAATTACATTTCTGACACATTTTCAGAAACTGAATACCATAGTGCCTAGCGAGGGCTGTTGTCTTAAGTAGTAAACACTCTGTGGTCAGTAGGGGTCAATCGGTGACAGTAGTCCACCTCTCTGTCAGGCTTCAGGGAGCCTCACCAGCTTGGCTAGACAGGGAGAGACAATTACACTACCAGGTTTTTAAATTCATTTTTTCCATTGCACAGTTGTAAGAGGCAGGGATGGACTCAGTGTTGCGATTATTCTCAAGATGCCATAAAAAACCCAAAACAAACACTTGAGTTCAGGTAGATGGACTAAGCACATGTTTGTAATTACCAGTAGCAAACAGTACGATTATAGATACTTTCAAAGGTGAAACCATGCCTCCGCCTATATTTCATCCCACATTGTCGTAGGCCTACAAGGCCTGTATTTGACACAATAAACATTCAGACTCTTTGAGTATGTGAAATGGCTAGCGAATAACCACCTTTTAAATCTGTCTTCCATTACAGTTCTTTCACTTTTGAGGCCATTTTTATCCCAACAGCAGGTGGTGTGAGTTAGCTGCACAATCCTTACATCTATGTGTCAAAACAGACATTCATATACTAGCAGTCAACCAAGGACGTTCCAGATCAATAATCGCAAGGAAAATTCCCAAAATGACATATAACCCACCTGAAAGCTGGGGGTGACAGCCAAAAGTAAATACATGTTGTCTCAGAAAGAGCACTATAGAATTTTACATGGGGCGTACGATTTACTGCAAAGAAAATACTAACCTACTTTGCAAACTTTGTGAGTTTATCTGGTAATAATTTCTAAAGCAGTACCTGTAGTGATTGTTCTGCGTGCAGTCTTGATTTTTGTAATCTATTTTGAATATGTTGTCTCACTAACACTCAATTGAAAAGTCGGAATGAACTGAGTGAGGTTTCCAAAGGAGTGGATGTTGAGGTATGTGGTAAGGTATTTACTGATACCATGTTATACTCTGCATCATTCATAACTTTTGAGCATATCTTTAGACTGATTAGTAAGTAAATACGCATGAGAATTTGGCAGTCCTTCTCTTTACTTTTGACATTTATTAGGGCACAGAACATATATGTATGATCTTGCATCTGGAAATTACTTTCCAGAGTCACCCATGGCCCAGACCTGCGGATGGAAGATGAAATCTACATGGTTTCTATTCTCATCAGGGAACTGGGAAATCAGACCTTTCATCTTTTGAGTTGAATCTAACCACTTGAACTTTTTCTGGGGGAACATTGTGTATATACTTTCTGTCAAAAGTAGCAACGCCTTTCACAGCAACATGTACATGATCAGAGATTGATATTCTCTCAAGGTCATCTGGTGGGTAATAAAAGTATAAAGCTTGGTTTAGCTAATTTAATGACATATATACATGAGTGTACATGCACTGCTAACTTGTACACCCATGGTAATACCCATGGTAATGTTACAAACTGTAATTTTTAAATTAATCTAAAAAGGATGTAGCACCCCCCAACTCCTCCCCCTCCTTACTGAGACTCAGTCGTCAGATTTATCTCATGTTCCGGCCAAAGTACACATGTGGTCAGTAATAAATGAAAAGCCCACCTACAAGTCAAACATGAGTGCTACAGGTGTTATGTCCACATCTGTAAGGCAACATTGTTAAATCAGTAACCAAACGGCAATCATCCATGATCCATTCTTATATGGGACCAATACACAAGTGAGGAGGAAGACAAGCGAGTGGTAGATTCAAGACAGTCTTGCGGGTATAATGTCTAATGCAGTAGGGTCTCGAAAGTTCCCCTGTAAATATAGCTACCTATACTCCAGCTGGCACGCCGATATCACACACTGTGAGTGCTTCGTAGGAGACTTCTGTGATCTACCTGCTTGATTTCAGTGTGTCTCAATTAACGAGTGTCTATAATTATTAAGAAGATACCGTATGTTCTATTCTCTATTAATACAAAAAGTGTTTGCAGGTTCCTTAACCTATCGAAATCTGGCCTTTATATCATCAGTGAACATTTCTTGAGCATGTTGATTACAACATACAAGTAAATAAATATAATACAACAGCTGTGATAAATTTGGAGAAAGCAGTCTATGGAAGCAAAAGTAGACGATGTAGAGTGTTTTCAGGCATGTGTGCAATATGGTCACAGTAGCTGTCTTTGTTTATCTGAACAATAACTTAAGAATGTCGTGATGTCACTCATATTTGTAGGACTTAGCAAATACCTAATAGTTCGCTCAAGTATCCCTCGATCATCTTAGAGACTATATCAAAGACTTTAGATGAAAAATCTGAAAAGATAAAGACATTGAAATTTGAAAAATATGCTTAACAAGAAAAAAAGTTTACGTGAAATTTACCTTATGGAACCTTAAGTTTGGTTAAGCAAAATATATTTGCATAACCCATGGAATGGGGTATGCTGAAACAAGAAACGAGGGGAGACAAACAGAGAACCTCATTCTGCCGTATTTCCTACATTGTGTGTGGCTGTGCTGTTTTAACTATGTACATACCTTTCTGTGCAACAGGCAGAGATGCATTGGGGTAAATTCGTATTTCATTACTTCTTTTTCACAGCTCTTCAATTTTATTGGAAGGAGGATAAAAATCGAGCTCTGCATCTTTCGCTTTGATTGTTCAGCAAAAGGAAAATAATTGTACATCCATTGGTCTCTTCACTATCAATATTCTAACCAATTAAAGTTTGATCAACCCTCTCAATAGATTCAGATGTGATAACTTATGACTTTTTATTTTTACTTCAGTGTGTTTTTTATATGCCATTTAGCATGACTGGAAAATTGTTCACTTGTTTTTGAATTTGCATAACCTCTGCAAGAACTGAATAAATAATGCATGTATTGGTCTGATATTTCTTTAAAGGCATTAACTTTAACTATTCTTGGTAAATAGAGAAAATCTGATTTTATAAGCGTATATGGATTTTTAAAGAAGCCTTCAGTATAACCTCTCTAAAAGCCGCTGCAATTTGTTCAATTACCTCCAGCCAGTTGAGCCCAAATTTAATTCAACAGAAATAGGCAAGGCTTTTGGAGAGACACTGTTTAAAGTATTTCCAAAATACCAATTCTTTATGATATATTTTCCCCGTCTGCTTTTGATGAGTATGTTGATCTGATTTTGTTTGGTTTTGTATTTTGTGGTCGGTGGATACTTCAGTGGTGATCTTAGTTTGTCTCATACCACAGTGCTTTTATCTCAAGGAAATGTTGACTTTTCTTGCAATTTTTCCTGTGGAGAAAACACTTGCGTGATCAAATAGCCTTGAAAAACATGAAAATTAAAGAAATGTCCACATCTGACAAAATAAAGGGTGGATTTTCAGTAATATTTTCATTTTATTTTTGGATATTTATTATAAGCTCACACTTAAAACTTAAAGTAACATAGGGGTCACCTTATATTCTTGTGCACTTTCACAATACTATATGTTAAAGGGACATAATTCCAGAAGAAATGTAGAATTTTTGAGTTGGTTCAGTGAAATACAGAAATGAATTGCCTTAGACTCGTAACTAAACCCCCTGCGGCTATATTTTCAATGTCAGGTAAAAGAATTATGAGTGGAAATCCGTCACTGGTCTAAATTGTCCGCTCAACAAGATAACATGCAAATGAGGCATTGCAAGGATTACCACATTGCAACGTTTGCGTGAGTAAAATGAATTATTAGTCTAGTAAACCAAATACAATCTTCCTCTCTATCAAGACCGCTTCGGTGGCCTAATGGTCAGAGCAACCGCCTCAAAGTCAGAACATAACAAGCTCAGGTCGGGTCATACAGAGACTGTAAAAATGGTACTTGCTGTCTCGCTTGGCACTCAGCACTGAGAGGTTAGAGCAAGGAAACAGGACTGGTTGGCTAGGTGTCAGTATAATGTGACTGGGTGGGGTGTCATGGGCATGATACTTCAGCGATAGCAGCACTTTGACAGCATGGACTTGTCCTGTCACTAGAAGACACATTCCTTTCTGTGGATAATGTATTTTGAAGTATTCGAAATTCCCAACGATCTGTTCGGGAGAACTGAAGTTATATGGGAGGCTACATAATTACAACACAGTGCCGTCTCTGAACGTGTCAGATATTTGAAGTTCGCAGAGCATTTCCCATTTCCTAGACAACATAGGGAAGTAACCCAGTGAAAAAAGGCAGTCTTCGGCCATGCCTCTAAAAATAGCGACTTGAGTGAGTTTATGGTCTGGAAACCGTGGATAAAACTGAACATTTGATTGTTCACTCAAACTCAGATATGTGTCAGTAGATATCTGGAAATCTCAACTTTATATAGATGACATCTAAACTAACAGCACAAGTTTTTTGCCATTTTTTGTGTACTGTTGTAATAAGGAATTTTGCAGTTTTACACCTGATTATTTACAATTTCATTACCTAAATTCTCCACATCACATCATCTTCAGGCAGATCTTCCTTTTGCAATAGGGGGTGATGAATTAAAATGTCTAGGTCGTCATATGCTTTGGACATGTACAAGCATCCCATTGATTTGTCTTCAGTGTCTTTGTCTTGTACAAATGGGAATAAAAATCTTTGAATTGATGTCTGATTTATTGATCTAACCTTATATAGTTTAGAAGGCAACCGTTACAATGATGGCGGTAAGGGTGAAAAGCAGGTTTCTGAAAACTTTGTAAATCAAATTTCTAGTAATGTTTCTCCTAAAAGGCTTATATTGCAATAAGACAACATGATTTCTGAGAAAAGTTACAAAAAATTGTTATGAAGTTGGTCCAAAATTCTTTAGATGGAATTAAGACTTTTGATACAGAATCTGTTTTCAAGCCTTTTTTAAATAATCACCATATCTGTTGGGGTACTGCTCAGTGCTATAAAATTTCAGCCTGTTTGCAAGATTACCAGTCCATATCAATTCTTTGTCTAAATTTGTGGAATTTATACCCTTTTTTTTTAAATCTGTCCTTTGGGACAAAACAGCCAATGTGTCTGTCTGAATTGAAATCATGAAGGTTTATAAAAATCTCTTCAGACAAAAAGAGGCAGTAGAATTATAATACAGGTACAGTAGCTGTTGTTTGATAGGTCAGTGGTGTTCACAGCAAAGGTTTACTCATGTATATTATAACTTTCCTCCAATGACAGAGGTAAAAGATGAAAGCAACATCTGTAAATTCTTTAGGAAAAGATCAGGATGCTCGCGAGGAGAGCGATGTCCTTTTCGTCATGTTGCACCTCAGCCAGGTGAGTTCTGATTCAGTTTCACAATAACCAGGTTAGTGAAATTCTGTTCAATGGAAAAGACAACCAAAGGATTCTGCATACAATGTAGTGTTAAAGTTTAAAACCACTGTGGTTATTTCAAATATCTTTCCTACATGTAAGCATAAGTACAAATGTATTTCAAAAACCAAGTGATTTTCAGAATTGACTTATAAAGATTTGTACGTTGCTCCTGAAAACTTGTACTTACACAATAAAAATGACTTCAACAATTTTCTCTTTTACTCTTTCTTGTAGAGTAAGTAGACTGTATTTTTGTACATCTCTTCACTATATCTCCAAATCAACCAAGATTTCAACCAATACCTGAATTGTTGTTACCGTTATTAAATGTAAATTGTAAGTTGGGTTCCTCAAAAATGACGTGTGTGTTTATTTCACACTTGGCCATCGTTCATTTTAAACATAAGTACCGGCAGTTGTATAGTTGATGAGAAAAAAATGTTTAAAAATGGCAGCAGGATGCGTATAATGTGTTGACTTTCAGGTTTTGTCTGAAGTCTAAAATAATATGGAAAGAATCAGCTCATTCTAGTAGATGCAATAAAGTTTAATGTGTAATATAAATTAGGCATTAAGTGCTCTTCACGACTAGTAGCAAATAAAAGCCCTTGTGCTACGCTAGAGTGGTTCTAAGGATACAACTTCCAGCTGTCAAACTGAAACAGAACCTGTCATAATTTATTGATACTTCGCTTAGTTCTCGTGTTCCATCAAGTGCTTACACAGAGGAAAAGGCTGATTGTACCGCCTCAGCGTGAACTTTTAAATCGGTAAATAAGTGGTTGTGGGGAAACGGCAAACAATGTCAGTGAAGTCCAGTTTTTGGCACGCCTGACAATGTATAATAAATTTCTATCCATACATTGTATATCAATAACACTACTGAAAGTAAAGCCTAGCTACTTACAACAAGGCTTGCGTTGATCTGTGGTGACAAGGTTAGAAATGATTCTTGCGAAAGATCACATTTGGGTTGTGGTGCATCTTTGAAAGTTTGTGTGTAAACAACCACAGGTACATACACTCAGGACCAAGTGAAGGTGTATGTGGACACGGAGAATGAGCTTAGCATCACGCTGCCGGAGGAAGGTCGTTGGGTGGGTGTGCAGATCAGAGCCATTTACAGTCCACACTGCTTCTACATCAATCTGCCATGGGGAAACAGATACCTCACAGAGGCTGCATCATTGAATCCTGAAACACAAGGTATGGAATTGCACTTTGCAGACCTTCATATTCTGCACTCAGTATGTTTCTTTGCTTTACAAGCTGTAATCTATTAATTCAGCACTGAATGATGTGAAAAATAGCAATGGGCATACATGTACAACAATGTAGTTCATTAATTATATTTGTGACCAGACACCAGTTATAAGACTGTTGTCCTGTAGTTTCATTTCAACTCATTTGACCTTGGGATGTTCGGACTAATGGGTTGATCTGATGACAAAGTATAGTGTTAAACAGCAATAAAATAGATAAATAAAGTGGATGTCCTGAGAAAAGCCACAATTAATATTGTTTAAATAAGTGAAATGTTTTTCTCCTCCTCTTCTTTGTTGGGAGCTTAAGAAACCGCTAGATTTTGATGCACTGTAATTCTTCAACCTATTTGCATGTTTGCAAGGTGTTTATATAGTCATATTCTGAAGGCATTATACTGTCTAGACTGATAATAT
Organism: Liolophura sinensis; assembly: GCF_032854445.1. NCBI lineage: Eukaryota > Metazoa > Mollusca > Polyplacophora > Chitonida > Chitonidae > Liolophura > Liolophura sinensis. Next base: position 56,693,952 of record NC_088301.1, on the reverse strand, counting down.
TACAGTTTTGGGGTAAACCAATGTTTTCTCTCCGAAATAAATTTTAAAATATGCATAAATTACACTGAAAGTTACTCTTTGAGTTGCGAAAAGATGGAGCCATTATGATCCAGTAAGTTCTGTAAATTTGTTCTAGTGGTTCTATTTTCCAGCATAGTGGTTAGCCTTTAAATAAAGTATTAACATTTTAACTGAGCAAGTACCCACCTAATGCGGTTGACTTTGCCCATTTAGTTGGAGGAAACTCTAACAGTTAGTGTCATTAAATATTCATAGCTGACGAGACTGGACTTGTATTCGATAACCATTTTGAACCTGATGGAACCCTGAATTGCAGATTCAATATGATAAATTCTGTGATGAAATTTAAATGAATTGGAGATAAATGGTTGCTGAGGGTGTAAAAGTGTTATTTGATTTAAGGAAGAACTAGCTACTATAAATCTTCAACCTTTTCAACCATTAAAGTACATTTTTCAGTGGAATTTATGCATATAATTATTATGAGAATGATATTAAAAATGATTTGATGGGCGTCATGAAAGATGCAAACTTCATAAAACTATGTACATTATTTTCCCACACCACATAGTTATCTCAGAATGTTTCAAAATATGGGCTGCAGAGGTGGTTCCAGAGGTTGAAGAATTAAGATAGTGAAGTTTTGGATTTGTAAAGTGTACAGGAGTTCATGCGAACTTGTTTCACATGCCAACAAGGCCACATTCGTATCCAGCTCTGTGCTTCAGATGGTACCGTACTGGTAAAGTGTTTGATTTGTAGATTCCCCCATTACTTTTGTGGGGACTTAGTGACAATAAGTAACAGTTAAGTGGCATTTTACGCAGTTTACCATCATCAAAGACCACTTGTCTTCCACCCATATCATGGACTTAGTTGTATCTGTATGTTGCACCTTTTTAAGAATTCTTCAAATGTCACTCCCATTAAACAGAAATTCCCTGCTTACACATTAAGATTTGAAGAAAGCAGATTCGTTTTATAGCCACTCACCACTCAATTCTGCTGACCGATCTCTGAATTATATTGGTTTTCTGTCTAGAAACAAGTTTGTCAGTGCGTGATCTAACAAAGCTAATCAGTATTTACTTTGCTTTGCAGGTGATGAAGTTAACTCTGAAATGGATTTGACAGATCTGGTACACTTCATGACGTAAGTGGTTGAGTGTTGACAGTGACATTTTCTTTAACTTTGCTTATCTGTCCGATTCAAAGAAAACACTTGTCATTCTAGAAAAAGTAAGTGAAGAAGAAATTTTAGTAAAAATAGCTGTGGTTTAGATGTAATTGTTGTGATAATGTACAAGGACTATTACCTATAAGGTGTCACTGTGAGATGTCCTGTCCCTTCATCTTGTTAATTGATAATTTCTGTACAGGTACTGAAGCACATCTTGTGAAATCATGCCAATGTGCACCTGAGAGTCCAAGTGGGGATACACCTGACATTGATGTGTCTCTTAGGAATAGACCTGCTGTGTAGTTTCTTTTGTATTATTCTCATTGGAAAAATTTTTCAGCCTTTTCAAATTTGTGCAAACTATACTCCATTTTTTTCAAACATTTGTGCAGTCATCATATTTGTGAGAACTTAGACAACCATCAAGCCTAACAGTTTTATTACAGGGATCAGTTTACATCACAGGTTGCCTTTGTTTACTCATTAGCCTGTAAACTAACTGGTTAGGCTCACAGAATCAGAAGTATATAGGTTTGTTCACATGTAAATGTTTTACAAGGCAAAACTAGTGTGTCTGTCTGATAATTGCAGTGTATGGCGTAATGCCAGTGTTATATGTATCAGTATGTTTGTTATAGTCCATATTATGTCCAGAAGGCTTTGAAAGGAAACAATGATACACATGGATACGTCTCAGCCAGAGACATATACTGGTGAAAAAACTGCTCTCAGTACATGTAAATGTGCTTTTTGAAAACAGAACAAATTTAAGATTGCACAGAACAAGATTAGGCAGTTATAAACCAATAATAGATAAAATGGAGCCTTGGAAATTTGTTTTGTATATGCAGCTACAGTTTCTTGGTGAATACATTAATACAGAGGTGACAATTTGCCAAGACTTTTCGCAGATGCCATGGTACATGTATCTTGATTGCCAGTATCATTCCTACGTGTATGTCTACCATATCCATGTAAATGGGAATATTCTTGTGTAAGCATTTATTTAGGTGGTGCTGGGTTTCCAAGCAAAGCTCAGATTATTTTTTTTTTTCATTTTGTGAGAAAACTGCATGTCACAGCTGTTACCTTCATTACACAAGTTCATTACCAAATCTCTTAGGTCACCTGCTGTAGTGTAAAACTTTACCCACCTGTGACCCACTTTTCTGTTGTTTTGGGGCAGTCTGGAAATCTAAAAAAAATTTCTTCTCCAAAACCGCTGATCCGATTGCATTGAAAGTTGATGTGCATGTACGAAACTACTGGGGGTATCAAGGTTGAAAATTTTATGTAAATTGGTCGAGAAATGTGGAAGCTTGCTATTGGTTGCTTTGGCCTTGTGATGATCTGTGAATGAATTTTGAAAAAGCAAGATAGGAGTTAGATGAAGTTTGGCCTGCTGAATACAACTGCGGTTTTAGTTTTTTCCCTACAATATATAGTTTTTTTTTAAATTGTAGTTACATCTCATTTCAGTCTCATTTTTCAAATGTCATGTTGCCGGACACTGTGATAGCTATGAAGCTGAAAATTGGTCAGTAGATAGATCAACCACAGATCTTCGTTTTCGACTGTATGACCGCAGAGCTACTACTGATAGTTTTTTCATTGAAATGTGTTTAAAAACTTGTTATTTAAATGCATGGTCAGCATGTAAAATTGCAATATCTCCAAAACTGCTAAAGGTAGAAAAAAAAACTTGGCATTTTTAATAGTCAACATATGAAGCAGCTTTGGTGTTTTGTTTTGTTTGGCCAGTCACATGATTTAGTAGCCATTTTGAATTTTATTGATAAGCTTAAAGCATCTTTTTCCGTGAATAGGCTAATGATCTTTATATTGATGAAATTTCACTTGCAGGTTTTAGGTGGATTGCCGTACCTATATTGTACAAAAGCTTTTTGTTGGGTGTGTAAGTTGTGCTGTAACTGACCAATGAAATTAGCTTAAAAGTAGGTCAAGTCTAAAAACTGCTCAAGAGGCTTATATAAACACATAAGTCTAGTACTGCTTGACGTCCAAACATACATACAAACATTGACAAGATGTCTCATTCAAATAACACAAGATCTTCGTGCTAGACTGCATGAAACCTGTTCACTGTAGAGTGCTGGATACAGGGCCTGTATTCTTATTCAGTCTGGAGACAGGAGTAGTAGATCAAAGGAACAATCTCTCAGCTATTTGAGAGCAGTTGTTTTTTGTTATTTTTTGTTCTTTTTACTGCCCCAATGAACATCTTTTTTGCCTCGGTGAACATGGCCCCTAGTAGTCACCGGTTCAAATCATGTTGATTCTTGCCAATCTTTGTTCTCTTTTTTTCTTCAATGACACCAGTCTACCAGTCATAGCAGCCTGGAGTTCAAATCCAGTATTTGGCAATGCTGATTCCTAATCTGCTTTCGGATTTTGCCCAGGTTCATAGCCGGCGACCAGATCGTCTGTCTGTAGGATGGGCAATTCCCACAAGGAGACAGAAAGACATTGTGAAGATGGGCAGAAAGATGGGTGTCAAAAAAATCACAAGGAATTTTCCTCTTATATATAAATATGCATAGCATTTAATCAGTGATATCATGAATATGTTTTATAATCCAATCAAACAGAAGAAACGCTTGTGGGAGCTGGAGAGTAAAGCCAAGGGAAATAATGGCTTATTGCCAAGCAGGGGCTCATTCGGATGATAAAACTTTGCACAACATGTTAATGTAGGCTGTTATCGCTTGTGTTTGTTCTTCTGTTGTGTATTATGTGCTTTGAGAATTCTGAGACTGTTGGGTAAGATAAAATTTTCATGGCCTGTTATCTTGCCTCAGGTTGAAAAAAGAAAAGATGGCAGACGTTGAGTTGTGTTGTCTGATTTGAAAGTTTAAAGATTGATTACCTTCAAAAGACGGAACTGGCTTTGACATGTAACATTTTGGGCACTTTAGAGTATGGGTGGATAGCAAAACTAAGGTAGGGTTCGAGCCGTTTTTTTTTTAGTGAAATTGTCTGCGTGGAAGTCTGTATGAGAGAAGCTGGGCTTTACACTAGGAACGTACAGCTTAGCTTTGGGCTAATAGATCAACCACCCGCCACAGACATAACGGGCAGGCAGTAAATATGAAAAAAAGTACGAAATTTTGCACGAACAATTAAGTGGAGATTTTGTTTTCCTCTTTTTAATAGTAAATGTATGAATTGTACTGGAATATTTCAGTTTGTGTAATAAACTTGAGTGATATTTTCAATTTATTAAGTATGTTTGGGACTTAGTTCTCGTCATGCCATAAACATGTGAGTTGTCCACCACCTTGACATTTTGTAAGTTTGGCGAAGCCTAAAGCTAATTTCATTTTCCACCTTTAACCAAGAGTGACTTGTGAGGTCATAACAAACATCGTAAGTGATCTAAACTGAGAATTTTAGCTTGGTTGTCCTGTAATTGGGGCAGCTGAAACAAGGACAGACCATGTTGAAACAGTGTTTAACAGAACTGCAAATAAAAAAAAATAAAACAAAAACTATACAGACTTCAGAGAAATTCATTTGTTATAAACAATTCCATTTACTAGTATGTTATAAAATACAAGAATCTTGACTGGCAACTGTCTTTTCCCATTGTGATTGCTCGTAGGACCTGTAGGCCTACTGGTACATATAGGCAATGGGCAGTGACCACATAGATTACACTTGATTTATAACACGGTCGGTGGATTTGTCCCCCAACAAGCACGTAATAATGAAGGAGGGGTGTATAGTCACACGGTATGTTCTCTTAACTGGTGCTTAAATAATTTTAGAGGAGCATATCATTTGCTGATGATACATTTGGATGTTGAGACACTTTCATCTTAATACTTGCTTGAGGAAGTGTAGTCACACTGTATGTTGTCTTAACCAGTGCTTAAATAATTTTGGAGGAGCATATCATTTGCTGATGATACATTTGGATGTTGAGACACTTTCATCTTAATACTTGCTTGAGGAAGTGTAGTCACACTGTATGTTTTCTTAACCGGCGCTTAAATAATTTTAGAGGAGCATATAATTTGCTGATGATACATTTGGATGTTGAGACACTTTCATCTTAATACTTGCTTGAGGAAGTGTAGTCACACTGTATGTTGTCTTAACCAGTGCTTAAATAATTTTGGAGGAGCATATCATTTGCTGATGATACATTTGGATGTTGAGACACTTTCATCTTAATACTTGCTTGAGAAAGTGTAGTCACACTGTATGTTGTCGTAACTGGAGCTTAAATAATTTTGGAGGAGCATATCATTTGCTGATGATACATTTGGATGTTGAGACACTTTCATCTTAATACTTGCTTGAGGAAGTGTAGTCACACTGTATGTTGTCTTAACTGGTGCTTAAATAATTTTGGAGGAGCATATCATTTGCTGGTGATACATTTGGATGTTGAGACACTTTCATCTTAATACTTGCTTGAGGAAGTGTAGTCACATTGTATATTGTCTTAACTGGAGCTTAAATAATTTTAGAGGAGCATATCATTTGCTGATGATACATTTGGATGTTGAGACACTTTCATCTTAATACTTGCTTGAGGAAGTGTAGTCACACTGTATGTTGTCTTAACTAGTGCTTAAATAATTTTGGAGGAGCATATCATTTGCTGGTGATACATTTAGATGTTGAGACACTTTCATCTTAATACTTGCTTGAGGAAGTGTAGTCACACTGTATGTTGTCTTAACTGGTGCTTAAATAATTTTGGAGGAGCATATCATTTGCTGATGATACATTTGGGTGTAGAGACACTTTCATCTTAATACTTGTTTGAGGAAGTGTAGTCACACTGTATGTTGTCTTAACTGGAGCTTAAATAATTTTAGAGGAGCATATCATTTGCTGATGATACATTTGGATGTTGAGACACTTTCATCTTAATACTTGCTTGAGGAAGTGTAGTCACATTGTATATTGTCTTAACTGGAGCTTAAATAATTTTAGAGGAGCATATCATTTGCTGATGATACATTTGGATGTTGAGACACTTTCATTTTATCACTTGCTTTAGGAAGTGTAGTCACATTGTATATTTTCTTAACTGGAGCTTTTTGCTGATGATACATTTGGATGTTGAGACATTTTTGTATTAACGTTTAATTGTTTGAGCAAGTGTGGCTGTTATGGGGCATTTTCACAGCACAAACAGGAACACTTGCTTGAGAAAAAATGTTTAAAAAGATGCTTATGTTTTATGTGTGTTTGTGTACGTGCATGAAAAATAAATACATGTATTCATTACTCACTGCACCAAGCCAAGGACATGTAAGCTTGATTGAACATGGTGGGATTTCAGAAGAGTTCTTATTGATTTTAAACTTTTATTGATTTTTTATGTAAACAAACATAATAAATGATATTTGTTATCTTTAACATTTTCCCTAGTTATTTGTTAAGCAAGGGAATAATAGCATATGGTATGGTTGAGTTTTTTTGATAATTAGATCCAGAAAATTCTTAGAATGCATGTCCAGCCGTTTCAGAACCCAGAGCTTCCACTGACCTAGGCAGGCCCGGACCCCGGCCTGAGTTGGCTGGGATAGTGTACTGGCACTTTTTCAGTCCTGGCCAAGACACTGATTTTGCCTATCTTTGTAACTGTGGTCAAAAAACTTAAGTTTTCAGTTATGTAATTTCAGTGGCCTGTAACTCGAAAACTATGGTAGCTAGAAATGTGAAACTTGCACCAGATTGCAGCCCACAACATGCTCTTTCGGCACTATGCCGACGGATTTGAGCTGTGATCAATAGTTTTCTCACAAGATATGTTTAAATGACCCTACTTCAGAAATAGAAATGTAAGTTTGTGCATTTAACATAGACTTTGAACGTAACTGTGTATTACTATACATGTACTGCATGTTAGCACATAAATGAAGGGTAATTCTCAACAATCCCGACGGTATTCCCCCATACCCCTGTGCTATCAGGAATATAAGTCCAAAGTCATGGCGAAACATACAAAAAATGTCTATCCACACATGTGCCTTGAGTCACGATGAGCGCAAAACATGTTCCTTTTATTAGGCCAAATTCAACCATTAAAGAAATATCACAGTTTACAGTTTCTATTCAGCTCTAGACCTTACGTGCCCGTAAGAAAGAGACAGGCTTTAGGATGCCACACAGAAAAGTAACAACGAAATCATACGCCATGACTTAAGACTGAAGACTTTTTTTTTAAAAGAAAACGACACACAACACTGCATATTCCTTTTAACTATTCAGACCAAAATTTCATATCTTTAAAGGCTCCTAGCATTTCCTATCACCTGCGTGCACTCTGTTTACTCTGCCTGCTCTGAAAACTCAAGTGAGCCGAGGCAAAGCAGATGGGACACTAGAGTGGGGTGATTGCACACCATGTGTCGAGCAACCTGAAATTTGCATACTTAACTAGGTGCGCTGATCGCCAAGGCCTAACTCAATCAAGATGCTGTGGTTGTTTTCAGCACTAGACTCATTGTATGTGATATCTGGTATTGTGGTGTTCAAACCCAGTTGATTATTTTCCATTTTTGTCATGCTTTTTCTCCATGTTACCTGTTTTTGTAAATACTGTTACAACTTGTACATGCAGGTTGAATTTCCTAATGTCTGTGTACTTCGGCAGTTAAATAAAGCTACACGTTGTTATGTGTGTTACCATCTGTCGGTAAACATGTTTTCCAAAGCTAAATTTTTCCTATCATGGCAAATTACTTCAGTGCATTACTTTCATAGTGTTTTGTTACTTGACATTCCATTGGGCCTTAATGCTTGACAACTGGTATCGCTGTAAGCAAGGTAACAGCTTTAATGGATTTTATTTTTACACTTTTAAGATCACTGTGATGACTTTATAGACCAGATCCAGATAGGGATATAACAATATAAAAATTTTCAAACTAGCAAATATCAACTGTTAAATATAAAATGTCTTGCAGGACACATTACAATAGTTGTCAATTCAAGGGCAACAAGATGCTGTTACCAGCCATTGGAGAGATCGTGGCTGCCAGGTTCACCTGTGATGACAAGTGGTATAGAGCGAAAGTCATCTTCAGCGAGAACGAGAAAAATGTGAAGGTAAATTGTGGAAGAGGCAGTACTGTGAAGAGATGGGACACAAATGCCTGTCACCTCAGAAAACTGTTCATGTATTAGGAACATTGCGCATGACTGGCCACTGCACTTAGTTCAAACATGTACATCTACAAGGATTTATCAATTATCATGCTTCTGTTCTGCCCACACTCATCATTTGATATTGATATAACCTGACCACGTTATCCAAAGTGATTGTTGTCTGTGGCAATTGACCCTGTTAACAATAAATGTTGCCTGAACAGAAAATTGAGAAAGAATCATCCAGGTGATGAAATGTAGAAGCAAGCAGTGTGCAAAGGGACATGTCATTATATACAAGGGATGAATGATAAGTTTGTTCATTTTTTTGGTTGAGCAAAGTTCGGTGTTCTGAAGGGTTTATATAGTCCATCACTGCAGTGGTAATGGAAAACAATATGCGGTTATGGCCCATGACCAAGATAGGCATATATGGCCTTCTGGATGTTGTCTAAGGAAAGATAACTGTGATACAGCTCCTGTACTCAGTAGTGTAATAAATTGAATTATCTCTCTGAGTTATCCTCCCTTAGACAACATCCAGGTGATATTATGGGTCATAAATGAGTATAGCTTCTCATCAAGAAGGGGACAATTGTGTCTGAAAATAACGTTATTAGGTTTTAAAAACTGGGTCACTCTACCTTACACTGAGAACTTCTCAATCACTTATTGTGTATGTTTCATATTGGTGTTTAAATTACCACTTACATTTACTTAAATTTACAAAAAAAAAATTGAAGCTTGGTATAATATGTTAATTAAAGCTAGACATGTTTAAAAGGTTTGGTAGGAGGTATTTGTTAAAGCCTCTAGTAGAAATCCTTACATTAATGTCGTGAGTTACCATTTTGAGGAATGGGGCATGGAGTGGTGATCATTTGCAAATGCAATTGTTGCAGGTATTCTACTTGGATTTTGGTAACGCAGAAGTACTTTCAATGGCACGCATCCACCCAATTGAGCCTCAGTTTCTTCAACTGCCATTTCAAGCAATAGAGTGTACTCTGAAAGGTGTGGAGCCAGTAAGTGGACAAAGCATCTGGACAGATGATGCCATGTGAGTTATTAGTTCAGTTTTGTATTCATGTGTGTCCTGCAGACAAGCTCCTTGGTACACATGTAGCTGTGCTACCAAATCAGAGTGTCATTAAGCTGTGAAGTACATTGTTCTGCACAGCCAGGAATGTGCATAACTTTTGAATGATCCAGGTAGTTTTCAAAACAAATACTCAAGTAAACCAGGAAATAATGAAAATGAAAAATATATACTGTACACAATGGATGTCCTATCAGGCTAAACCATGTCTGCTAATTTAAATTGTAGTGTCATCATCATTTTTGTTTCAGTCGATGTTTTTCGGACCTTGTCTTGGAGAAGTCCCTTATTGCCTTTGTCAGTAAGAGGTGTGTATATTAGGATTTGAATCGAAGATGATCACTGTTGTTGGCTTACCTGTGAAAATACAGGTGTAGCTAATGTCATGTTGTCGGCTTCAAATAATAGCAGAAGAAATGTTAAGGTATATGTTATGGGTGGTATCTTAGAAAGTATTTTACATATTGAGCTCTGGTTTTGCATACGTGCGAAGCATATTTGCATAATTACCCAAGGGGGATGGCGAATCGATGATATTCTGTGTCAAATAAATTATCATAAAATTACAAAATTCATAACTCACTATCTTGTGTGTATTTACAATCAAAGTAAATGTTGTATCTCAAAATCAGCTATGTTGATCTTAGGTTTTGAGTAGATGTAAAGCAAATTAATGTGCATCGTTCATGGCCTGTGTCAAATTTATCACCGTAAATTACAAAATTCACAACTTCAGAATTGGTGTTACGGTAAATGCTAAGGGTGGTATCTCAACGAGTAGTGCATGTATTGAGCACAGGTTTTGAATAGATGTACAGCACAGTAACACGAGGAGGATGTTCCATTGTTAATGCTCTGTGTTAGTTTGGTTGCCATGAAATTTAACAACTTAGTGTGATGTGTATTTGAATCAATTTTAAGGCAGATAATACATGTGGGATCTCAGAAAGAACTTTGTGTCATTAGGTGAGGTTTGCATCAATTTGATGGACAATAACATAAGGGGATGTTACATTGTTGATGCCCTGTAACTATTGTAAAAGTAAACATGTCATGACTTGCTGTAGTGTCTTTTGTATTAGAATCAATGTTAAGGTAAATGCTCTACCCTCTTCTCAGTTTACTGCTTAATGAAATTGATTCGTATAATATTAATAGAACATATGAAATGAAAATGGACTGTAATTGCCAGTTTGGTGGAATACCTGTATGTCCTGACATAATGGTTTCCCTGCTTTCAGGTTTGTGGACATGACTCGTCTTGAGCTCAGTCTGTTTGACCCGTCCAGGAGCTGTGGATGTATTGTTAAGGCATTATGCGCAGCTGGCTATTCTCAGCCGGTTATGGCCAGAAACAAAGAGACAAAAAGCTGAGGAAAATTTGCGAGTGAAGATTGCAGCCAAGAAGAGATACGAGGTTGCAAGGCTGATACAGTTACATTGTGAATTGGATTGTTTGCAGCTCTTAAATCACAATTCACATGTCTGAGACGCTGTTGTTGTCATGGTGCTAATGGCCATTGGGTATTGACTTTATTCATTTGGCCAAAAATATTTGTGTCTACAGATAAACTGTACGAGACATAAGGTGCTGTGTGATTTACAGAGTTATGCATTACTGACCCAATAGGATATGATGTACTGATACCTTGTGCAGACACTGTTGCAAAGCATTTGTCAGGATTCTTTGTTTTTTGGTTGTAAATTATAGATATTAACACCATAGTAACTTTCTTTTTTGGAATATTTTCACAGCATTGCACGAGATTTGTCTTTATAGCTGTTTCACTGGGTAAATTTTATGACTTGCGTTTAGGTATACATTGTATTATGTTAAAGATAATACACAGTTAGCGCTAGCTGATATGCAGAAGAAAAATCGTCTTATTTATATTACACATCGCAATTTTTTTTTATTCAACTTGATGTATTGAACACTGCTTTTTTGATTTTGACACCATGAGTGTTATTCCTTCAGTTTCTTTGCTTCTTATTTTACATGCTGTATTTATTTTGGGTTTAATAAACATTTCAGATTGATTTTCTTTTTTTAATATTCTGTCTCTTTGTATAAATTATTTGCAAATTTATTTTTTCCTGCCTGTGGTAAATTATTGACATGAATTTCTTGTCGAAACATTTCTAAGTTGCTTTGTTATTTGGCAGTAACCAAGTCACCAGCAGGATAATCCCTATATTTTTGAAGTTGCAAGCATTATTTACTACAAATCAAGACATTTTATAGCAGGGCACTCAACAGTTACTGCACAATACCATGCAGATGTCCCAGAATGTTCTGTGTGACTTCTGTGCAATACTTTGAGCTTTATGACTACAATAAGGCGTTGCCTTAAACTGATCATTATTCAAAGACATCAGATTGTTTAATAGTGTATTGTACAATATTGGACTTTTCTTCACAGTGCCACACAGCTCAGCTCTGTTTCAGTGCTATGTGGTTGTTGATTTTATGGTTGCAGCTTTGCTGAGTGTCTGAAAGTAGACAGTGGATCAAAATGACTTCTTAGCACTGAAAATCACTTGACACCACAACTGTGATTAAGTGAATATGTCCAAACAATAACCATGCAGGTTTGTCTCCTCTCTAGTTGTCTGCCTCCAGTGGCTTCTTTCCCTCCCCAGTACTCATTGTGACAGTTTTCCCAACAAGCCAAATGGTTACATTATTTGCCTCAATTCCAATAATGTGGGAATTTGAAAAAAAAAAGCTAAATTGCTAAGGTTGATGTGAAAGGCATCTGCAGATGTTTTCTTATAGGTGCTGTAATTTTACTGCAATGTTTGTGCCTTAAGACAACCAAAGCAGCTCCTGGACTCTTTCCATCTGGGCTTGCATGATTGCCTCTCGTTCCTCTGTACAAATACCCGAAACACATGTGCAGGCTCCTTTTGTGTAACTATGTTCAGTTTATTGTTGAATACCAGTGGGATCTGTACAAAAAGACTTTAATATTCATTGATTTCATTGATTCTGTTTGGCTGTCGATCAGGTTTTCTGTATATTGTAAACTCATTTCAGAAGAATCATGACATTCATTTTTTGGCCTTTCAGATCAGGTACAAAAGCATGCCAGATTCATGCATAAGATTTGCATATTTAACAATACACCAGATTCTGATAGTGGTTGATGTTCCAAATATTATCAGATTTTGATAAAAGTTCATGTGCAGTTTTACTTTGAGGGAAAACCAGCCGAATGTGTGCTATAGTTTTGCATTTTTAATGATTTCCTTCAGTGCGAATTTAGATGCTCTTGAATATCGCCTCCCCAAAGGCGAGGTATTTAAACTTCTGAGAACACCACCATGTGGATATCTGAATGATGTGTACGCTATTTGATTATCAGCAGCTGGGTTAGAGGGCATTGATACTGACCTGTGTCTCGGCTTATTATGTAGTTCACAAAAAAGTCTTCCAACCCCCAATATTTATTCATTTTTGTTACTGGTATAGACAAGATAACAATGCAACATAAAATGTAAACTGGATTCTTTTTATTAAAGTAGTTCATGTATAAAACTTAGTATGGCACTTTAGAAGTCTATACATTTAAGAAAAATTGGGAAGGTTATAGTGCAAGATAATAACTTTACAACAACATGGCTGTCTGCAATTAACCATAAAACTGACATAACAGGTAATAAATTCTCAACACATTCAAATAAATCATCAGACTTTATTACAAATTGTTACTAACTGGAAAATGTCTATAACATCAAATAACTAGAAATCTCATTCTTATTTTAAGAGCTAAAAGCAGGAGTGCCATCGCTTGTTGACGATAACTTTCTGTACTGAAATAATTTGGACAATTTTCCATTCATGTAACAACACTGCATTGCTAGAATTTTGTTTACATGTTGACTGAAAAGAGAATTTGGTCCAGCTGATTGTAAATAAAATAACTCTGTTGTAGATTGAGCTCATAGTTATTTATAAGAGCTGTTTATGTCATTCGAATAGAAACAGTTTGCAGACTAATGGATAGAAACTTTGTTGAGTTGTTTGCAGGAGGGTTGGTCTCTTCGAGCCAGCACAGCTTAATCCCATTGCATTGTAGACATAGTAAAGAGCTTGTTCATAAACAATTCATGTGTGGACTACCAACTAAGCAAATACAGAGAGGACAGCTATTTAATTAAGAAATGTTAGGTTTGCATGCAAAATGTGAAAGTCACAAACAACAAACCCTACCTGCAGGCCTATGTACATACATAGTTCATACATCATAGTTCTGACACCGTCAGACTTGCTTATCAGGTGTACGTGGGTATGTATTATGCTGCACATTGCATTACATACACACAATACTAATCCTTACACTTTACTCAACTTCTTCAACTCTTATTGGAAAATTAAGACAGTGGTCAAGGGCTTGACTAAAACTGTAAAGTTTCCACTTAAAAAAATATAGCGAACCTGATGTGTCAAAATTTACACCTTGCAAATGAAAGAAAATGTGCTACATAATTATTATGTGCTGTACATGTACGTATAACTTTAGCTTGACATGAAGCAAATGATACTAAATAACTAGCTCTGCCTACCGCTGTTTTCTGTCAAGTCTCGATCAAGTGAAAACATTTTGGTTACCTGTCTGATCAATTCCAGACTACATCTTAGTCACAAATAAATGGACGAAGGCATGGCACTGGATTACATTTCTTTAAAGACATGCTCATAATTGGATAGATTTAGTTCATATACATGTATTAAATAGTGTAATCAAGACTTGAAGGTTCTCACCTCTGCATACTTGCAACACATTGATGCAATGCCTGTGTCATAATAAACAAATACATAACACATTTTAAAAGACTGCACTCCAAGGTAATTGTTTGAAAGAGTAAACACAATTTCCCAAAACTCGCTAACAATTTTGATGTATAACACGGGGCTGGGCCATATATGCCACGTGTCAGCAACAACGGTTGTGTGTTGTGGGAATAATTGGGATATACATCAGCAAATTACGAAAAGCATGCAATAATAAGATAATATACATATAAAATGACAACATGATTGTAGAATATTAATGAAATGGTATTTGTAACAACTAAAGCTTGGTGTTATACACTAAAACTGGCTATAAACAATACACATCAAACTACTGCACAACCTTATTGAGGAAAAGTCAAGCAAGGTATGAAATATGCCCTGGACGACTTACGCTACATCTCAAATACCTTTAGACATTTTATATACGCTATACCTGTCCAACTTGAAGAAGTTCACTAGCTTGTTAAAGTCCCTGTTCGTAAGACAGTACACAACTGAGGTTGAAGTAAACCAGGTGTTGCACACTTTACAACCCTCCGAATGTACAAAGCTACAAACTTGTAACAGGTTGGAACTAATAAACAGGTTTAAAGAGTTGCCCCAGTGTCATGTTAACATTTCTGTCATTATGGAAGAAATGCATGGCGAAGATCAACAGCCTGGGTTGCTTTCCAAGTAAGAACACGTCATCGTGATGGTGACAGCAGCAAATGAACTGTACTTTATGATCCGAATCCTTTTGATCCAAAGTGTTTCCTTAATATAATTATAAAGATTATCACCTGGACTGAAGTAACTCTTTAAATACAACTTTCATGGGATCTATTTCACTCGCACAAACTGTGTATAATCAAGCAGTCCTTTAATAGCAAAATACAATAGATACAATTGTGGTAAACTGTCAAGCTGACATTAGATAAACATTACAAACATCAACCATCTGTCAGCAATAGAGTATATTACACTAATACGGAATTTACACTTCTTAACGATACACTCGCACTCCTTACAGTGCATGAGTAGCTCTCCACCTTTCGCTTTACCCCACTGCCACCAAGAGACAAGATTGACCATTGGAGCCTTTGAGACCCACGTAGGCTTGTTTAGGCTTAGCCTCATCACTTGTCTCCTCCCGTGGAACTATTTAATCAGCATTCATCAATACAGTTGTTTTAGGTATTGCTTGGAATCATGTTGTACATACTCTAGATAAAGATTACATGTGTATATTATTAGACTATTATTAGAGACAAAGGTTGAGACGATTTTTTTGTGTTTTCTAACATCACTTCCTGCCTCATCACCGTGACCCAAGTGACCTCGGCGTTGTTCAAGATTTCTGTATAAAATTTACTATTGGTGATGTAAAGTGAAAGGTAAATAACGACGCATGCGCTGTAAGGAGTATGGGATACACTTTGCATGAAACAGAATACAAAATAACATTTAAATGTGACAAGAAACATTTACAAATAATGAAACTGTGTTTTCGTGGTATTCATTTAATCCAAGCACACCATTTTGTACACACCTGGCTCTTTTTGGAAGCACATATGTCATGTACTTATTATAATGGAATTCACCAGTTAACAATGCATAGTGCAATAATTTAAGGTGTGTATCGTCATCAGCTTATTTGGGAAGTTTACACAGTATTTGTTTCACCCAACCCTTTCCACGTGGATACTGATATACATGTACAAGTCAGATTGGGCTGACAGATTTTATAACATAGGCCTGACTTAACTGCCAAATAAACGATTGACTTCATCAATGCATTGGTGGTAATGAAACTTAAAGGTAAACAAATAAAAAAAATATTATTTTTAACTCTGCATTAGAGTAAACATTTAAAGAATCTCTCAAATAAAAAGACCATTTTAAAGAACTAGTTTATAGAAGTTTGTAATTTGATCTTTAATACTTAAAAAAATCTTAAATTGGCTTCACATAATTGATTGATTTAGCAGACCTAAAAACAGCGCTTACTTCTCACCTCGTGTGGCCTAAATTCACACGCTGAAGGCAGGTTTTGAACTCAGTCTTGTCAACAACAGCACAACCACCCAATAAAATCTTGCTCATAAAAGATCCTCTTTGATATTTCTCTTTTATAAAAGAAGGACATGAATGCTGCACTATGACTAGTTTCTGAACTAGTTTTCTTCCTCTCGCTCTTCTCCCACACAACCAAATGGCTCGATTGTCATTCTCTGTTATAACTTGGTGTCTGCCACTCCTGGTAAGGCTCGTTCCTCCATGGTCAACTGATCATAAGGAACCACCCAGCCATTGTCATCGTCAGGGTAGTTGCAATGAGGGCTGCCATTCACAGAGGTCAAGGGATCACCATCTTTCTCTCTCATTTCTCCCTCATCTTTCATGATTTCTGCATCGGAGGCAGGGTTCTCAATGGCACTGGTGTTCTTCATCTTGCCATCCAGTCGGGATCGTTCCTATGTGATAAACTGTGGCATTGACATAAAATGTCCGGATGACAGTTGAGATTTAAAATCCTAAAATCTAATTCGGGATGATTTGGGTGTTAAAATCAGTTGTGATAACATGGTAATCATTTCTGAGTTTATCACATGCAAGATGACATACCATGCTGTTAATGTGGGAAATATTTCTAAAAGGCTCTGATCACAAAGCTATCTAAGACTTCAGTCATACTTATTCTTAACTTCAAACAGTTTACTGCGCTAAAATAGTGATTATTTTAAGGATTTTTAGTTTGACACTATGAGTTGTCTTGGGCCCTCTTGACAAAACTAAACATTAGTGTTAAGGTTAAATGTTACCTATGTCTAAGACAGTTATATGATCCAAGGGCCTGATCCCTGTCATTTGTGTACGCTAACCAGATACACAGGTGCAGACTTACAATGCTGTTATAGTCATTGTTCCAGCTCCCACGGTTTGAGCACCTCATGTACACCAAGCCAACAATGATAATGATGAGGCACAGAGAGCCTATCACGGTCATAGCAATGATCAGGGTAAGATATGAACGAAAGGTATCCTCCCCTTCCTTGATGTGGATCTCTTTGTGGGAGGTACTGTTTGTTGATTTCACAACTTTGCAGTCGCCAGTCTTCTGAGCACATACCTCTGCTTCCGACACCCCAACCTAAATAAAACATTTTTTTTTGTAATTTTGGGTCGTACAATGCAACTTTGAAGTACACTTCTTTTTAAAATTATGTCTAATAAATGATTTTCTGGAATCACTCCCTTTGGCCAACACATCCATGTGAACCATCTGCCATAAATTGTTACTATATTGCTCAGTTAAATGGCTATTTCAGAAAAGTAGAGGACACTATAGAATTTCCAAAGCAACTATTCTATACTCCTCGTGCCCGACTTACAAAACACTCGCAGCACAAACCTGACATAATGTTCATGGCAAAGTATAGTGTGGAGAGATGTCACATTGGTATATGCCCCTTGAGTTGCACAGAATAACCAAATTTGAAATAAGAAAGACACATTCATGTATCATGTATGGAACAACACCAGAAATACAAGTATGTACACGGTATATTCTCTACCAACAATTTTTACCTCGGACAGGAATGTGTCTGCAATTTCCTCATCTTGGAATAGAGTCAGTAGATCTTCTTGGGATATTACGGTAGCTGCACAAAGACAAAATACCACAATATGAGATATCCGCTATTTGAGATTTATTAGCTGATACAGAATCAAAATAGCCAAATATGTCTGACTGGAAGAACAAAATGTTGCAAATGTAAGGCTTCATGACTGCATCTCAAGTGGATCAAGTTAGGTTACGCGATACATTCGTTTAGTTTTTTTTTCTTTTCCTCGACAAGAGAAATATTTCGGTCACTGCATGTAAATGAAAGCAATGCAATTAAGGATTTGTTACAATGGAATTTTCCCTCAGTTTTTATTATTTTGGTACATTGTATTAGTATCATGGCAGTTATAAATCTGAGATAAAATTCTGCTTCGAAGTAATACTAGTACCACCAGCCTTGATTATGATCGGGACAGTTTTGTAACCTTATCAAGCTTGAGATGAAAGAAAGAAAGAAAACCCTACTTGCACGAGTCAGTCAGCATTCTGAGTTTGTTTAACAGCTGTAACTCACCACTGGTGCCATTGGTCTTAGTTAAGGCTACATTAGAGTGGAAAGTTCCAGATTCATCATTAAATGACCCTGTCAGCACAGGCTCCAAGCCTGTGGCCTCTCTTCGCTTTCTTCGGGAAAATGTGTCACAAAGGTTGTACTTGAAAAACACCTGTTTGACTGAATGTGACGCCGTGTGTAAACCAACTTGACACCTGCGTAGGATACCTTGAATCAAAGCTTCTTTGACTCTCTCAGAGGTTATCTGCAAAAACAATATTCAATTCAAGAGAATATCCCAGGTTTAACGTGAGCTTACTAAAACTACTTTTAACGTTTCATGAAAAGGTGGTGCTTCCTTTTGGTTGAAGAAAATCTCTCCTAGTCTTCTTTTAGAGAGGTTAAGATCACATAATCTTCTACATGCACAAGTTATTACAATAAATGGCATGATGTCTCTACCTTTAAAACTCGTCATTGTGCATAGGTGAACAATTCCTGAGTGCAGTGTATAAATACCAATAAATACATGACATTATTTGAATGGAGCTTTATTAGGCAGACAGAGCTTCATAGTCTTCACTTGACAGGATGTAACCATATTAAGTAATATCAAGTAAAAAACTATTTTGCTTTGTTGTTTAGCTCGCCAATACAAAGTAGTATATGTCATACAACTGGTATCGGCTTCCAGTAAGAGGGAAACCAATGTTGAATTAAATGTCAGGGGTGGTATCTTAACTACAGCATTTATTGAGCTAATGTTTTGCATATATGTAGAGCAGAATAACATGAGGGATATGTTCCATTAGTGATTGCGAGTGTGCATATTAATTACAGTGAAATGAAAAATTCAAGATTTTGTCTATTGTACATTAGTATCAATGTTGAGATAAATGTTAATGTATTTCAAAGAGCCCTGCAAGCACAATAACATGAGGAGAATGTGCTATTTCATGTTAAGGCCTTCAGTGTTTACCCTAATTACAAAATTCATGGTATAAATTTTTTGTATTTGAATCCATGTTAAGGTTTCACAACTTCATGTATTGAACTGAACTCTTGCCTCTCATTTGTCTCTTGCATGTGAGCTCTTTGGTAGCTTTGCCACCAAAGTTAAGTTCCTGATCCAAAATGTACCCAAATGAAATGTAAAGTTAGCATTGACTATTGACAACAATTTACAGTTCAAATTGTCATGCTAAAAAATTTTTCTGACACACGCCCACTTTCCTTTAGACAAATTTTCTGAATTTACTTACCTTTTTACCTGTAATTTTCAACAAAATAGATTCTTTGGCAATGACAGAAGGATCAATAGTTCCAGTCTGCAGTAAAACCAAAAAATTGTCTATAATTTCTTAATGTCAGTTTATAAAGATATATGGAGTATTTTTGTCAAGTAAGAAGCATTTGCAATTACCACAGCAAACATAATGTCCTAACTGGGGAAAAAGTATAAATTTATCAAAAGCAATTGTAAAGATTTAATGATACTTCGTGGATTCAAATACCTTATCTCGAGTTTCTGAAAGAATACCACAGTTACAAGGAAGAATCATTGTTTGTCAAATGGAAAAACACTGAAAAATACAGACTGGCAAATGAGACGATTTAATGTACAGATGTTTTTCTTAATTTGATAATTAAACCAAATTTTTATTCGTCTTAGTGTTCAAATTGATTCTTTATGAAAAGGGTATGTTTTTCATGTGATAATTATGTCGGCCAATTTATTATTGTTATGTTGTTTTATTCAGTTTTTGTTTCAGAAACAATTTACGATTTTGTCCAAACCAAGAAATTCTGCATTACCTGAGGAGCCTGTGTAACTTGTTTCTGACTTATGGTCCCGGCTTCTGAATTTGTTGACGGGACAGGTTTTGTCACTGTCTGATTAAGCACTGTGATGGTAGCAGCACTGGTCTGATCATGTACAGTAGATGAATGTGCAATTACAGGTGTTGATCTCGCAGATGTTGATCTAGCCGGTGTTACTACCGAAGCTTTGGTTGCTGCCTCAGTCGCAACTTCCAAAGCTTTGGTTGCAACTTCTGGAGGTGTTTCCACTGATCCAGGTGTATCTGTTTTCACAGTTGAGACTGTTCCTGACACAGGTGTGACTGGACCTGGCTTTGTAGTTTGTTGCTGCATTGTAGAGATCGTTACGGTTACTTTTGGCACTGCCGTCTTTGATGTTATGGAAGCTTTGGTAGCCGCATCCATTGGAGCGTCACTGTCTGTAACCGAGGGTGCTTTACTCGATGGTTGGGTGGGCTCCACCAACATCTCACCTGGATAAATACCTACTGTAGTGGCTTGTGCAGCTGTATCTGGGGTAGAAGGAGTTCTGTTGGGTACCCTGACTGTTTTGTCTAGAATTGATGAGCCAGCCTGTTCAAAACCCAGATCGTAAGTAGCTGTGGATGTTGGAGAAAGGTTGACACTTGTAGGGCTGCTAGTCTGGTTGCTGTCCACATTGCTCTGCACACCTGTGATGCTCTCCACTGTACTATTGACAGTCTTGTTCTCAGGTGCCTGATCACCCGACTGTATCACTCTTGCCAGGTCACCTGGCGATACATCCCCGGAGTCCTGTAAAGCTGATGAGTCATTGGAAGAATCTTTCCCTTGTTCAGGGCCAGGTGTTGCTGAACTGGTTACATTAAGGACTAAGTCTTGGGCAACTGATGTCCTCGCTTCAGTGGAAACTGGTGTAGTACTTTTCAGCTCTGTTACACCAGGTTTTGTGCTACCTTTCGTGGGCTTAACATCATCACCTAGTTACAGAATCGGAGCAAAATTGTGTACTGAGTTTACTGATGATATTAAGAGCAGTATCTACGAACATTTTCATCTTTTGCATCTATTCTTACTGGTTTGTGTAAATATGTACTTTAATAACATTTTAGATAAAGCTGACATGGACACGTTTAATCAAGTGCATTAATAAAAATGTTCTTACTTTCCCTATCCACTGTGACGTGTGAATAATTTAATTTCTTGAATTTTTGACACATGTAATTTCGTAAAGGTAACTGCCAGTTCTGAAAGTCAATTTTCATTACACTTTCTGATTTAGGCTTTAGTACTCACCAGAGCTTGCATCACTTGCTGGCCCAAGCGTTGTCAGTTCTGAAGAGTTCTGACCTCTTTGTGTAATGTACATTGAGTTCAAACCTTGTGTTGGATCTACAAACAAGAGCAGTGACAAGAACACAGCGGATTTTCATAAACAGATGTTGGAACTGCAATGTTTTCTCCCTAGCAAGAAGGTGACACAATGGTGAAGCCATATTATGAATTCTCCAAAGAGACAGTCCCTGATAAATAATGTCTGCAGCCTTATTTCAAATTCAGGGTTTGGTGACCCCCTTTCTGTTGTCATATGTAGCGCTTAAGTTTTCTTAAGCACATGGTAGACACCAGTCGAGAACATAATCCTAACATCACTTTATCTCCTTGTGCAACGTCCAGAATCCAGGGTCTGTCAGCGTAGTGCATCTAGTTACCACATCATATTTGGTACCGGTATAGTTATTGACATTGTAACCCGAACAGAAAAATTTCAGTATACAACAGTTCATGGCAAAAGCTCACAATTGAAAATTATTCACACAATACGTGCTTAATGCTTTATACCTGTTTCTCAGGTTGCATTTGTGCATGAACATTGCAGGCAAGCTAAAGCTCAATGTAATAATAAACACATTTTATATGAATTTATGAGATGTGCATGTCAGTCAACTATTTACCGTAAGCGCAGTAGGCAACAGGGCATCTGTCCGTCGGCCGAAGGTAGTACGCAAAGCCATTACCACAGTTGTGCACCTGAGTTGGCATTCTCAGCACACAGCAGTCTACTGAGCCGAGCACATCAAAAGAGGCGCAGAAGGAAGCATTCACCTGTTGACCTTGGCCAGGTAACATTCCCCCTTCACCAAGGTCCAGCCAGTATGGCAATCCGGTCCCACATATGTTTTGCTGTAAAAATGTCCATTAATAAAGAGTTTAAAACTGTGGTTTTGCTAATAACAATCTGTGCATATTTTGTAGGCCCGCATATGTCCTGTAAGACGGAAAATTTTATTGCACTACATGAATACACCCAGGTGCAATGGCCAAGTGGTTAAACCATTATCCTCACGAACAAGAGACCGGAGTTCAACCCAATGTTGGCTCTTTTGATTATCTTTTTGCTTTCTCATTTGTCGATAAGCTACACACAAGAATGTACCAGTCATTCGTGGTGTGGTCAATTAACACTTACAAAAGTCTGCTACAAAGGGATATACACGGATACATCACCCAAGAAAATGATGTTAAAAGCAACGTTAACATTGGCATGAATTAGTAGACACAACTTATGTCTAGAAGTATGAAGTATTTAGTGCTTCCTGGTAAAGACCATGGCTCTAAAACTACAGCCTCACATTTAAAACATGAAGTATCATTGGTTTATTTATTTATTTATTTGATTGGTGTTTTACGCCATACTCAAGAAAATTTCTCTTATACGACGGTGGCCAGCATTATGGAGGGAGGAAACCGGGCTGGGGAAACCCACGACCGTCCGCAAGTTGCTGACAGACCTTCCCACTTACGGCCGGAGAGGAAGTCTGCATGAGCTGGACTTGAACTCACAGCGACCACATTGGTGAGAGGCTCCTGGGTCATTACGCTGCGCTATCGCGCTAACCCACTAAGCCACGAAGGCTCCAAGTAGCACTGGTTATCACTCCCATCATCGGGAATTGTATCTACTTGAAACCTACTCCATGTTTGATATTCCTGTGGACAGTCCAGTCATTCTTTATTACTAAATTTCTTTAGTTATCTGGTATTTTCAGTAATCTGGTATTACTGTATCTGTAGTGTTAAAATTTTATAGTGGTTCTTGTTGATGTTAGTGGTAAAATTCACGTTTGTTTACACAAGATTTTAAGAGAAAAAATACAGAAAATTGTGTGTGTTTAATTGCATAGCGGTAGTATTTTGGAAGAAAAATTGGCGAAGGAGGAAATGGTTGGCTTAGCTGTATCAGGTGTTGTTAAAGTTAAAGGAGCAAACATTAATGTTCTGGCTTAAGTTTGAAAAATATAAGGAAACCATGTATATATGAAACTCTCGTTGAAATATTGTGCATTGAAGTGATGTAAGATATCAGAATGTTGGGAAAAGGGATATCAGAGAAAGGAAATAATTTTGGTTTTCTGTAAAAGAACCGCCTTATATGACACATTTTTTTAGGATATCTATGTCATCCAGGAATGCAGCCAACCCTAAATGGAGAGTTTTAATGAGGTGGATAAGTTGACATCCTGGCATTTGCCGCCCAAATAAGGGAGTAGACCTCCTTACTAACTTAACCTCAGGCTTTTAGTTCTGTTTCAAGAGCTGGAAATAAACATGTCTTATCAAACAGAGCCCCACCTAACTCCAGATTTTGAAGATAGATGTGATTAACTCATCCTCCAAATATTTATAAATCTAGGAACAAGATTTTGACAAAATATACGATCCCATGCATAATCAGCGTGTCCATACATGGATGTTAGTGTATTTCTAAGAAACTGACTCACTCATATAGCTCTAAAACAAAAACCTCGCTCGCTTTGCGACACACAAACACTCAAAAATATGAAACACATACTCATTTTAAACAGCCCAGTGTCGTGCTCCAATAGCCTCATCACATCCGCACGTATCCCAGGACTCATTTCAGGCCAAGAACATATATGTACATACATAGTCTCCTTTGTTTATCACCATCTTACTATTCCAGGCAGTCTTGGAGTATGTTTAGTAAGTGTAGCGACTTTGCTAAAGTTTACAAACTGTATGAAAAAGCTTTAGTCGATAGGGCCAAACGAATGCTTGTTTAAAGGCTTGGTAATAGATCAACCAGCTTTTACATTGGCTTGATATATACATGTAGATAACTTTAGTACATTACTGGTATTCAAGGTATAACAGCATTTCAAATTAACCTCTTCTTTACTTTCCCGAATTATTTGGTTTACATTGTATTTGTTTATTCTTGTCTTTAATTTTGTTACATTGTGTATTTTGGGGAAATTTTGTTTCTCTTTATACATTCCTTTGGATTGGTGCACCAGCTATTTGCACATGGCAATAGCTTCTCCTGACAATAGCTTCTTATATGTTCATATCCACTGAAGAGACCATAAAGTGGACTGCAGGGGCAACTCCAGAATGACTCAAGGTGATACATGTTGTCTTTCGACAAGCCGTTCACAAAAACTGGTCCCACGCACCAATGGACATGATCCAGGAACGAAGAGGAACCAGACTTGATTTTATAGTGACATACAAAATTCTAGAAATCGGATCCCAGGAATTTGTTTACCTCATATAAGTGTATATCTTCTTTGGCCCTGATTAAGTCTCGAAATCAAGTATACAGAAAAAGTAATAAATGACTGGATGTTTCAAGAATCAATACCCAAACGTTACCAGTTACATTTCCCTTTTATACATCTGCCTTTACAAAAATTGGTATGCAATCTATGTCTCGACACCGACATTCATTCATATATATCAGCCGTCAACCAAAATTCCAGGTCGGTAATCGCCGGAACAATTCCCAAAACTACATTTAACACAGACAACTAAAGAAACAAGAAAGTGTATAAAGTTCGAAAATCTAGCAAAGGGAAGCAGTCAACAATTTTCAATGATGTTGAAAAAGGCACAAGGAATGTTCTACGTGAAAGATTGAAATCTGTATTCAAATACTGTTCTAACCACTGCCTGGGCCAACTGTTTAATGCGTTATAACTGCTTAAGTTAAGGCTATTAAAAACAGGTCACACAAAATTGACAGAAACACAGATCATATAGTACAAAGCCGACTAAAACCACAACTGGACTAAATCTTTGGCGCGATGAATTATCTATGCCTTATATCGTACCTTTGACAGCTTCCAGTATGGGAATGTAATACATATTATGATGTAATTGCTTTCTAAAGTAATTTCATTTTCTTCTTTGAGACCATCTTGTTTCTTAAATCAAACCACAAATTGTCAGACATCAGTTTGGCCAATGAGATTGGCATCTTCATTGCATATATACCACCTGCATGAATGGACATTCTTCACTAGATATTTGGACCAGATGACTTACTCGGAGACATTGTGTGGGAATCTGCATGGGTTTCTGTTTATTCTCGAACATGTACCATCCTTCCAAGAGGCCTCGATCGCACAACCCCCGATCCGGACTGGATAACGCCAGAGTTATATCCCGTTCCCAAGCATCAAGAGTGGTGGTTAACGCGCATGGGTCAGCTGTCAACAACAGTACAAGTTCGTAATGGCCATCGTGTCTTGGAGGAGCCACATAAACACGTAATCGAGAATAATCGACAACAATAAATTATTTATAGATATCTATAAATATGTATCGATAATATGTTTATTGATATCGATATAATTCTAGATTAAATATTAATTTGGTTTCTCAGAAACAGCCTGTCTAAAACAACTATAATAGTTACTTTAGCATATCATGTAGTTCATAAACAAATCATATCATAAGTGATTTATGACCACAAATTATTCGTTAGTGAAATAACATTAATTTGAACATAAGCACGTGTGTAGTAACTTTTTATAGATTTATTATATCCTAATCGTATATAGGCATCTATAATTGCCAGGTACGCCAATATTGAATGTACTGGATATGATCGATTCGGTTCGTATGGATAAAACTGTTTTTCTTACCTGTGACATCTTGACTCTGGAAAAGCGAAACTGAAAGGGAAAAGACAAGAATCAAAAATACATGCACTTTGACTTCACTAATAATTGCATTTAATCTCTTAAAGTTTAAAACCCAGAGGCATGTGCAATTTATATGTACAGCAGCATGCTATTATGCTATGCCTCACTCCAAGTTTAAAGTGTAAGTTTTACAGCGACTTGGTCTCCTCAAGCAATGGGTGTATACCTCTTTCGCTATGAGAGGTACATACCATCGACCCACGAGAATTTGGGGTCGCCTGTTCGAATGCAGATCTTGCTGCATGGAGGAGTTGTTCTGTGTCAAAAAAGCTTCCTGTTAGCTGACGAAGGGCGGTAGATTTATTTACACCCTATATATAAATCTTAACTGATGATTCACTTAAATATAAAAGATGCATATTGTTTGGGTATATGCTATGCACATTTTTTCATATTTCAACAATAAAGAGTTGTGTACGAAGTAAAACATCATTTAAAACCTCACAAAACACCATTTTGTTGAAGATCTCATTTTAACTTGACATTATCTAGGAATTTTGGTGACATTTTTATACATTTACAATGACTGAATGCAAAAAGGCATGTATAAACTATGGATGCATTCTCTGATTCGGTGATTATCCAGAACGTTGTTTCAGCGACAGGACATAGTTTATACAGAATTCTTGTTAACCTCTGGGTTGCACCCAACATCCGTCATCATCAGCGCAAGTAAGCTTGTTTGCGATGTTTTAAATATTTGATAAGCAAACAAAGAGTGACACAGGCCGCATGACGAGAGGTCATCTGCTCTCTTTTGATACTATCAACAAATAGTGATGATCAGATGAACAAAAACCATCTGGACCATGCCGCCTCGATCCTGTCTAAATGGCGAATTAACAGGGTCGTATGTCATTTGAGCCTTGTGCGCCCCTGACGTCCCGGTCGCCATCAGGGTTCCAGGCTGTCAACACCACTAGCCGGATTGTGATAACATCAAATGGCTTAACACTAAAATATGCAGCAAGAGTGTATGGTCCAGAAGTTAACTTTTTAATTGTGTCCATTATTACGAAAAGATGTCCATCGTATACCCCATATGAATAGACATACACGCATATCATTGTAAGTACAATGGGAAGTTGAAGTATCCCAAGCTGATATTTGCATTAGTCGGTACCATTTTCCAGTAAACTTTCTAAAACGTTAAGTCTGTAAACTAATAAAACCTGACTGGCGAGGAGGAAGTATGCCCAAATTCTGATATACAATGTCTCTTACATACATCTGCACATTGGCAAGTGGAATTATTGCAAATATAGAGGACGACAGAGAGTCGATTACTTTCGTTTGTGCTATTAACCAATATATATAATATAAGGTATTCCCATGCATACAAGTCATGTATAAGTGAACCATTAGCATACAGACATTTATTTTGCAAGATATGAGCTGGAGCGGAAATAGTCTGCGCGGAAGTGGTTTGTGAGCGGTCATATAGATATACCGGATGACCCAACCTTGTCAGTGCTAGACAAGATTCTCTTTAGTTTTTACATGGTATTAGTACAGTGTGATTAAGAATGAATCTTTGCATGAATTGGGATGTTTTCTGTCTGGAACACATATCTCCCTTCTCTTCCAAAAAATGGCTCAATGGTACCAGCGTCTACTGTTGTGATAACTAATTCCATGAGAGTTTAGCCGAATTGGGTACTTCATCCCAGCGCCACAACGAAGTACGGGTCAATGGGTTATCGCTGACTCGCCCAAAGCACACACGCGTACTTCCCAATCCTTCTGACACCGGCATGTCAACCTTTGGTACTCTCGTATTTTCAAAACACACCTAACCATATTATGCACCATTGTATACATAATTTCAATGTCTCATCCTCGGGTACAAATTCTCTGAATATTGGTACTAGCAGCTGGGGTAAAAAAACTACCGATTCTATGCTCTGGAAGACGATTGAAATTTTATTTGTGTAGCATTTACATCATTGGAGTCAACACCGATATTTATCCACATAAATTATGAGTGAGCTACAACTAAAAATTTCGCTCTTGGGGAAACGGTATTTTTGTGCCAATTTGACCCTAAATGTTGTAACCACCATGCATTCGGTACAACAGTCTATACCTGGCGATGATTATATTTCACCGTCTCATATGAATACGGTATCTAACCTGCACAGTAAAATAAATCAACTCTATACTGATACGCAGCACTTAGCCACAGGAGCGTTGTTAAAAAACAGTAAAAGAAGAGACAGAGAAGACAGATTAGGTACATGGTTGAATTAAGGTGAGGTGAAGAAAATCAAAGGCCTATTCTATTGCAAATGTAATTAAACCATGAGATGACTGTATATATTCATGTACTATATATAGGGTATGATAGGGAGTGTCAGCGATAGTGTGTCCTAAGTTATAAATAATCCGAAATGTGGTCATCAAAATTCTGAGACACTTGTTGCACTAACGGACTTAGCACCGGATTACGTACATTGGATTATGACGAATTTGTCCACAAAAATTTGGTAAATTATTTGCACATGGAAAAAGTCCATCAGGATCTAATAATGAGCAAAATTATAGTTGAAAATAAACTAAAGCATAACAAACTGTGAAGGTGCAAAAGGTTTAAAGAGTATATACCTGTGTGGTGTAAAGACCTCATCTGACCCATGCGCATGAACGTATAAGTAACAGAACGAGAGTCAAAGTTGCATAAAAAATGTACATTTCCTGGATCTTTTCTATAAAAGATGTTCAGGGGCACATGGGTAAGCACTGATCACTAATGGAACCCAGGCATTTACACAATGTCGTGTACAGCATACATGTCAAAACAAGAACGAATCAAGTTAAGTTAAAAAAGAAGAACGACGACTGGTTGACTGCTGACAAATTTGGTAGACGTAGATCATAAAAGTATTTAAGCAACTTTTTTTTATCTTTAACAAAACTGGCTGATGGATTTCACGACTCAAAACTAGATTCTTAATATACTAGTAGCTTGTATATACTTATAGGCCTAAGCCCTAGCATTTCCTCTACACCAACGTGCTTAGTCTGATATGTGAGCTAAATCGACAATTGCGCATATGTAATTAAACATTACAGATCGTCGCGGTTATCTATTCTTATGGAATATTTATTAAACCCAAGCTTTGTAAGGTACTTACCCATCGCAATGATGAAAACCTTATAGGTGTAGAAACCACGGATTGCCATGATTTTTTATGGTATATTTCCAGACGAGTTCACATGAAAGTCCTGTGAAGGACTTGAGTCACTGCTGTATCGGAGCTATGGCGTCCGCGTGGGGCGATTGTTAGCACACAGTGGGGCCGCACCAATGTGCCACTTGAAGGCCGCGGGTCGAGTTGCAGTCAAGAGAAAGGCTCGTATAATGAGCGCCTTGTTATGCAATCTACTCCAAAGCTAATTTAATGCCCACATGGAAACCACAGCTGCATTAAAAACAAACGTATACAAATTACGCGAACAGGTCTTACAAATGAATTTGAAAAGTCAATTAAGACAAGATTCGAAAACCTGAAGATGATGCGAAGTGACTCGCAGATGCGTTTATCAAGAGTGAAGTCTCGGGTTAAGACTGCCGCGCCAAAGTTTCTCTTTTATCGATGGAAGCAGGACGTCCTCGTACGGGAACTTCCCGTTGGCTGAACGCAGGAAGGGACACACCGTTGCTGAAGTCCGATAGGCTCGTATCAGCGTCACTATTGGGCGATGTCCCAGGGATCAAATTTCCAGCCTAGGTTCGAATTCCTGGCAATCCTTGTCTGCTACATAAAACAATGACCTGGGGCCGCTTGACAATTTAACCAAAACAATGCCCGACAGTTTTCAAGCCTATGTGTACGAGTATTAAGTCAGCAGTGTGAATCGGTATCCAAACCAAACGTACATAACATGTGCAACATCGGTAAGGCAATGCCTACGTTCGTATTACAATCATGTAAGGCAGGCACAGAACATACCACAGGTCCAACAATTAACTTATAGTATCAATTAAAATAAAGCTTTACATGTCTCCCTTTAACTATCACGTTATATGACAAGAAAGGTCAATTAGTCCACCTTTAAACTCGTTTGCAGGCTAAATGAAGTGCACTATATGAAACAGACACGTGATTGCTAATATGACTAACATGGATACATATCAATATATATTTAGGCACGTCACAGCAAGAGGTGATCGCAATACGTCTAAGAATTGCATGTTAATGGTCACATTCATTAAACAGTCCAATTTGGACGTCACGATGCGTCACCTATATAAATAACTAACATATAGGTGCATGTGAAAATAACTAACATATAGGTACATGTAGCAGAAACGGCGACGGGGAGCACGCCGCGTACATGCATGTAAACAGAAGGCGTACATAAACTTGGCTCTACCCAGGCCAAATCTACCAGGTTCGCATCCAAGACGTCCACTATTCAGGTGCTCCATATAATCACTACACATGCATTGACAAACGTACATAGTTTCTTTAAATTATCTCCAAGCACCCCAGTTCTCATAAACAATGATCTTTGTGTCATATTCTGTCACGGCTACACGGAAAAAGGAAAAACGCCCATTTTAGATCGTGCTAGGGCCACCCATATATGCAACAAAGCCCGGATGTTATGACATTCTCGTAATCCATGATTGTTGTCAAAAATATTTGCCTAGTGCAGTAAGTTACAACATGCACCCTCAGTACCATTCATTATTTGGCGTGTCTATAGATAAGTGGTGTATTGCTATGCGTTTAGCGTACTAAGTTCTGTGTAGACAGGTCGACATCTGTTAATTAGGCACGGCACATATGTATGTGACTTATACTTGTATGTTTACTTTAAAACTTTCACTGATCCGCATATATATGCATGTGTATAGTATCTCACTAAAATTCCTTGGCGATAAAAGTAAAGCTATTCTTTATATTAGCATTTTTGTAAAATAAAAACATGCATTTAATTATCATCATCATCTTTATATGTGATCCACCATTAGATCTGTCAGGTATTACATGCTTACCTACCAAATTGTAATGTTTTCCTCCCACGCACCTGCCAGGTTTCTTCCACTCAATAAAATCTTACCCATACGGTGTAATTCATCAAAAAATTGAAATAAAGCCCAGACCTTAATATGTGATGTGTATATATACATATCCAATTTTATTCCCCGATGTCTTGCATATGTTTTTCTTGGCACAGTCTGGTAATCAACCATGCGGCTATATACATATTTACGGCATGAATCTTGTTTCAGGCATATGTATACAAACTAAGCATACATTTATATGCTTCTGTACGAAGGTCACTATATACTTTTGACTTACACCTATATGCACATGTACGTATAGTGTATTATGACATATTACGTCCTACAGTGTATATATGCATTTAAACAGGCCTTAATTCTCTATTACTGAATATCACCATCTCCACACATGTCATATTCCCATGTCGTGTCACATGAAGCGCAATGATGATTGACATGTTGATACAAATCTAATGTCAAAACATTAACACATTAACACGAGACCTGCTATTTCCCTGTCCTCCAAAACATGCACATCTCGAGTATGTAGACTTATATGACGGCATGCAAAAGGTAGAATAGGTATAGGGCACAGGGACTGCCTGGCTGATTTAATTGCCTGTACCCTCATTTGCAGATGACTGAAGAGTATAACGATATAAGTAAATTAAATTAGTCCTCTTGTCTGTTATCTTAATTGCCTGACGATATATATCTGCCTCGATGTGACATGGCCCCTGTATATAACCACAGGTATATCTTTCGCAGGTCATATACTATTTAGATTGGACCTGTATACTTGTGTTACATATAGCATTTTATATGACTTTTATGCATGCATATTTTTAGAAGAGAGGGGATATATCAACCTATACAAGTACATCTGTTATTCACGAACTTACAGTGTAGTGCATGCAATCACCACAAGGTCGTGCTATGCACGTAATCATGAACTTTTCAAGAGTGTTTTTCACTTTTCTGTCGATGTCTTTTGTCACCATCCTACATCACCCATAATTTATGCAGGTATATATAGGGTTAATTATACATTGATATCCGACTTAAACTCTTGGGTTTATTCACACACTATCTAGGCTGCACATGAGTTGAAGAAAAACTAAAGCATATATACATTTATTATCCCCACCCCCCACCCCACCCCCGCCTTCCAGGTATCAATACCCCTACCCAGGGCAAGTGGTAATAAAAGATGCCTATATAAAGTATAGGTGAGCATCATACGTTCTAGGTTCCATATATGTGAACACACATTCTGCGCATAGAGACAATATTTTAGGCCCCGCTTATATCCTTGCTCAGATAGACTACTATAATAGTCTGTACGCTATACTACGTTTTGGCGTTTTGTATATATGCAAACGCCAAACTACCGCCGATGCAACAGTAGAGTACGCTACAGACGTGGTGTGAATGGTGTTCACGCCAATATCGCAGTATACACTATATAAAGGCTGTACGTGTTTGAGAACATCAGATCTTCACAGATTTGCCATGGAAAGTGAAACAATTATATAGGGCCAATAACGTATAGAACGCTAGAGCGTTCGCCTCGAAGTCGGGAGACCCAGGATAACACCCTCGTTGGGTCATACCAAAGGCACTTGTTGCTACCTCGCTTGGCGCTGAGAGGTTAGAACAAGGAAACAGGACTGGTTGGCCCGGTGTCAGTATAATGTGACTGGGTGAGGTGTCATGTGTGGTGTCTTCGACATGATTCTTCAGTGGCGGCAGCACTTTGGCTGCATGGACTCGCCCTGCCACAAGAACACACAATATATGTACTCACTCCTATAATGGCTCCTCGTCATCGTGCGACTGAAGAACACCAAGCATTCATTCATTCATCAGCAAGGGCAACACAGAATTAAATTCTGGGTTAAAATGAAAACATAATGTTAACAATGTTATGTACCTCATGATTCGCATATTTCTCCAATCTATACCGGTGAAAATTACCGTGTTTGCATTAATATTTGGGAATCAAATTTAGGTATATGCATTCAGTAACTTATCTTCACCATTTTCGTCAATAAAAGTCTTCAATAAAACATGTTAGCTTCCTCTCCGATCGTATATATGTGGAAAGGTGTGACAGCAACCTGCGGATGGTCGTGGGTTTCGGCTCGGGCTCTGTCCGGTTTCCTCCCCCTAAAATGCTGGCCGCCGTCGTATAAGTGAAGTTTTCTATAGCGTAAAACATTAATGAAAATAAATAAATAAAAATAAAAAAAACTTTAAGTGATAGATCTATGCGCCGAAGCAAACATTCGTATTATTAATAGTAATAATAATATCATTAAAATGGCGAGGTAAATTCCCAAGACGACGTTTAACACAAACTACCTAAAAACTAAGATGGCCTATAAGATACGAAATTAGGACGGAATTGTGCAAAGAAACAGAGTCAACAGTTTTCAGGGATGTTGGAAATACGCAGGTGTATGTTCTAGACTAATGAATGGAATCAGTATTCAAATAGTGTACCATGCTAATATACAAGTTGGCGATAATAAAATATGTATCTCATGCTGTTGCGCTTGAAATTTAGAATTTGATGGAATAAGCTTAACACACTAGTTTTTGCAGTAATAACCGGTGACACTGATTTCAATCGCCAGATAACATACAGGATTTAACCAGTGTTACAAGGCGAGATATGTACACGCCATATACAGGACCCTGGTATAGTGCTCTCCAAGTATAAGGATGATTTACAATGTCAAAATTGAAATTATCCCTCTTGTAAAATCACTTATTTACTAACACTGGGAACCACCCATGCACAAAGCGATCGTAAAGTTGATCGTATGCAGGATGCATGCCTACGTCTTTGTTTAACAGGTGTAGCCATGGTAGTTATATCCTCATTAGTCTGCGAACACTTTGTGGATGGTGGCCTGGCTGCATGTTCGTGTCTCTATACGTTAGCTCACAGGTCATGTAGGCCTAAATCTTGGTGTGTACATGAGATTGCTGCTAGTCAAGAATATTTCTCCTGGTGGTACAAAATAGTCAGAGGTTTGACATTTTCTCTCTTTAGTCCACATCCTTCGAGAGTACAGCCGGTGGCAGGGAAATGTCTACATGCAGCTTATGATTTCCTATATTGAAGTATTGTATCCGTGATGAAAACTTTCCTGTTTACAGACACCCCCTTTCCCAGGCTTGCATCCGCCCAGATTCATTCAGCATAAAACCGTACCGTATACGCAACATGATCATTAATCGACGCTGTTAATATACAGGCCTAACTATAATCATATATTCAATGGACAAACTCCTATGTATATAACATCGAAAAGAGTGCATACAGTGGTGTTTTAATGGGTCGATTACGTACAATGATGCTACAGAAAATCCTTCATCTACATGTATATGGAGAGCTTTGACAAGTACAAATTAAGATATATATATACTTCTAACTGCATTCGCCGCAATTAGTTCTACACAGTTAACTATCATTGGGAATCTCTCTGGAGATCCATAAGGTTATACATAGTTCTTCAAAATTCCATAAATACAAACGTTTTAGGGAAATAACATGTGAACTGTTTATAGCCCAGTATATTCACATGTATAAACAACATTTGTGAACCCATGTACCTCTGTCACAGTTTTGTGTGATATAGAAACTGATTAAATTAAAGATTTGTTTATTTATTTGATTGGTGTTTTACGTCCTACTCAAGAATATTTCACTTATACGACAGCGGCCCGCATTATGGTGAGAGGAAAGCGGGCAGAGCACGGGGGAAATCTACAATCATCCGTAGGTTGCTGGAAGACCTTCCCACGTACGGTTGGAGAGGAAGCCAGCATTAGCTGGACTTGAACTCACAGCGACCGCATGAGTGAGAGGCACCTGGGTCATTGCGCCGTACTGGTGTGCTAGTCCCCTCGGCCATGGACGCCTAACAAATCAAAGACATTCAGAAAGTCGTATATGATACGGCTCCATTAACAAGATTCTTATGAATAACAATGGGTTTAGGTGAAGTTGATTGGCAGTGAGTTCTTCAACACAACGTATATAGGGTTACGCAGGGTGAGAGGCTTGTTCTGATCCAGGAATTAGCCCATTATGCATTGGAAAATCAAGAAACTTCTGTCACAGTTCGGTGTCGTTTTTTTATGAGTTTAGCTGCAAGGAAACCTGTTTTTATGAGATCGTGCAGTCCGTTTTATAGCGAAGGGGAGATGTTGTTGTTTTCTACATCAATATTTTTGACGGCTTTGGTGCTCTGAAATGGTAGACTTTCCATCAAGTTTTTAATGTTGAGAGGTTTCAATGTTTGAACAACGCAGAATACACATACGCTGTAATGTCTAGATAATAGGCCTAACTTTGGGTTGAGGTCGATGAGATAGCCTGCTTTCCTCCACTATACCCTATGTATCCTTTATTTTGTGCACGTGGAATTTCTGCATGAGACGTATGGAAATTTGGTGACATTTCCAGTGCACATGTATTCAGTTGCGCGGACACTTGGGTCGCTGTCATTGATGGATCTGGTATTTTGGGTAAAAGTATAGAGTTTTGTTCAAATTTTGTGGTCGAAAAGTCGTTCGTGATATTCGACGAATTGGTAATTTCAGAACCTCTCCTCTTCTTGGAAACAGAGGAATCTGCCCTCGCTTGGTGTGTACTCGAGTTGATAATTCTTGTCTTGTTTCGAGGTGAGTGGTTACAGTAATGATAAAGGTTCTGGTCAGAAGCCGAGTGCGTTTGTTTTCTGGACATCGGCACATCTATGAACGCCAACTGCCGATTTCTGTTTCCATTGTACACTGTATAGTGGTGATCTATAGACGAACCATAGGGATGTCGATAAAGGTATCGTTGACCCAATCTTAAACTATGTTAAGACCTGAAGGGTAATTATCGTTGCCAGCTACATTTCAAATATGACTGGAGTTAAAGAGGGGATCGATTGGAGCATGGAATTATCCACGTATACGAGCATAGATGCGGCGTATATAAGCTGTGAGAAAACTCGAAGATTGTGGTCACCAGCAAAGTTGGTATCAGAGGAACTGGACTCAGTCTTCTCTCGTATGACCAGAGGGCATCACACATAGATCCATGTACGTTGGTTAACAGGGCGACAGCATATTATAGCTCACTGGCTGATACTGGTTGTCGATGGAATCAATCATCCAGTAGAAATTCGGGAATGAAATATGTTCCGTCCATTAAAGAAAGTTTATGTGATATTTAGGATATATACTGTATGTGACGAACACGGTGCCGAATCAACAATATAGCATACCAGTACCGTACTACAATTGCCTATGTGCAACTTAACGGAAAAGATAGATAATAAGGAATATAATGTATTACTTTTATAAATATTTCTCAGGGTTTTAAAGTTCTTGGAAAGACAAAGCACAAATAAACATCAAGGTTCAGGGGGTCCTTTTATTGGATGGTCAGTCGGGACGTCTGCGTGAGAAAAGTTCCAACATGTAGACAATGACGTGCCACATGCCTTCTTGAATTATTACATCTATCTCTTTAAATCAAGATTTATCGTATCATACATGCCTGTCAGGAGTGTAAAAATGTTATTGAAGTCCTTAAGTAATTTAACGAAAATACAGAATTCCTCTCATTATTCGTTGACCTTGACACGTTTATTCAAAGTCAATGTTACAGGGCTTTGTAAACACAAAACGTGCTTATGGCAGAGGGTGTATTTTCGTGCATTGTACGGTTTGTTTTGTATTTTTGTAAACCCACAGACGCGGCGATTAAACTATATAGGCTACATACCCCATATACATAGGGTACCGTTGGACACTACACTACATATACAGTGATGGTTCAGGACTAGAACAGGCCTACACTACACAGCAAGCAATTCTTCTACAAAAACAGAAGCGGAATATCATCTTCAGCTAAATGGATGATCCACATTTGGACCGGGTGTATTTAGCCCTGAAAGTCTGTTTCATCGAGAAGCACACTTTGCAAACAATTTGAAACGTTTGTTATCGGTTAATGCTGGTTATACAAACAAATTTAAGGTATACAATCTTAAACACCAGGGACCGGTTGTTCAAAAGTGGTTTAAAACCTAATACCAGATTTAACTTGAACACAAGTCTTCAATTCTTTACTTAGCCTGAAAAAAGTGTGTACCAATATATATTAAATATGAACTAAAACTTCTGCTTTTATACTTATTACCAGTACTAGCTAATACACTTTCGAACAACCCGGCGCAATACAGTAGGCATTACATCGCCAAATGGTGGTTACGTGAACGTAGCGCCACGTGCGCGTGGTGGAACGGGCCATAGATCGTCCTCATCCCATACACCGGCGGAATGCAACAATCCGTTCAACCCCCTTACTTTTCGGGGTATATATAGGCCCGGCTGACAAAGATAACTCTAGAACAAGAGGATAATTGTCGGAGGCTCTTAAGTTATCTCTCGAGTTAACGGGTATGATCACAGTGTATGGGCGTGTTTAAACTGAAGCAGTTAACACGGCCTGTTGTCCCTGAGCTCTTGCGTCGGTGGTGCCTTTAAAATCACCGAATTTGACAGTGTGGCTTCTGTGTTCAGTGACCGGGCCATGCAGCAAACCACCTCCGCCTGACCAAACATAGCCTCTAACTAACCGTGTAATTGTTCCCCACGTGCGTAGGGTCGGAATTCAGGACTAATTGACCACTTTGACTGTATTGTACGTTAGGAGCGCTCCGGCATGTCGTATCGCCTGCCATCTTACAAGCGGCATGTGAATACACACGTGGTGCGTGAATGCCTATACACTAGTTGTCTGATTGAACTGAATATTTCCTTGAACGAAGTTATACTTATATAATCAATGAACAATATTCATTAGATCTATCGAGACACCCAAAGAAGGCCTATGTGAAGGTATTTTGATGTAAGCGATATTTCCTACAGAGATTTTCACAGCTTCACCTACTCGCAGACCTGATGTACAGATAGTTCACCAATTGCTTTCAAACTTTATGAGTTTACTTGGCGTATGCCTAGTCCCACATGGCTCCACCTTTGCTCACTCTAGGTGGAGCCATGTTGGGCTAGCAGATGCCCATTTAGAGCATGCCACAAGAAACACCCTCTTTGAACAGACAGTGCAATCTACCTTTTTTTTCCCTACTCCTTGCTGTAAATCATAAGCATTGCGGATACCCATATACCACCACAGGATAGCAGTCCTTATAAGGTATAGAATTTATTTATTTGATTGGTGTTTTACGCCGTACTCAAGAATATCTCACGTATGCGGCTCCAGCATTATGAAGGAAACCCACAACCATCAACAGGTTGCTGACAGACTTTCACATGAAAGGCCAGATAAGAAACCCACATGGCGAGAGGCTCCTGGGTCATTTTGCTGCGCTAGCACGCCAGGCACTGGGGAAGCGGACTGTGAAGCACAGGCATGCATCAAGCGTGCGCAAATATGCGCTAGCACAACTGTAATGGTAACGGACTGAAGTGATACGTTGGCATGGCGTTTGCGCTGGTACGGCTTCCGTAACAACGTATTCGACGAAATAAGCCACCATGATAAATCTCTCAAACAGTGCTTTACAACTCTCTCAAAATGAAAAGTAATGCGAGGTAAAATGCTATATGGAAATGGTCAACTAACAAGCAACACACCTTCTTGCAAATCCACTACACATATAGCTTTTTGTTTTGTTTGCTTGGGTCGCTTTTTATGATATATTGGCAATATCATTGCGCCCAGTTATCTCCTTGTACTGGGCCAGGACCCATTGCCCAGATATTTATATGGCAGCCTCATTGAATGCTGAGGACACTATATCCCCACTCATTCTCATTTTACTGACATCACACTGACCAGTACTTGGCCCTTATGCGGCACGAGATTATGTATGTATGTGTGTATTTATGTATGTATGTATGTATGTATACTTGGGCATAATGTCGTAGTGTTAACGATTTTCTGCCATATGACGAAGAGGATTCATGAGACAATTTACATTTACGGTGTCTTCTTGTGGCAGGACACTAAAGTATCATGCTGAAGACACCACACAACACCCCACCTGTCACATTATACGGACACTGGGCCAACCAGTCCTGTTTCCTTGCTCTAACTTCTCATTGTAGAGCACCGAGCAAGGCAACAAGAAGTACCATTTTAAAAGTCTTATATATGACCTGACCTGGGTTTATCCCAGGTCTCCCAACTTCGAAAGCAAAATTAATATGAGGTAGTACCAAGGTTGGCAAGTTAAAAATAAATGAAAGAATGAATGAATGCTTGGGGTTTAACCTGTACTTTGCACTTTTTCAGTCATATTACCACGAGGAGTCATAAGGTGTGTGTCTTCTTGTGGCAGGGTGAGTCCATGGCCGCCAGAGTGCTGCCACCACTTAAATATCATGCAGAAGACACCAGACACCCCACCCAATCATATTATACTGACACCAGGGCTAACCAGTCCTGTTTCCTTGCTCTTACCCCCAGTGCTGAGCGCAAAGTAAGGCAGCATCAAGTACCATTTTTAAAGTCTCTGGTATGACCCGATCTGGATTTGAACCCCGTCTCCTGAATTCAAGGCAGACGCTCTAAAACATTAGGCCACCAAAGTAGTCTTGGGAAATTTAAAATCTTATGCATGATGTGTGTTATCTTATGCCATGGCAGGTGTGAAAGGAGACTGATCCAAATTGCTTGAGCCAATATATAACTCAGGTTAAATTACACTTTATTTATTATAATTACACCAATGCTCCTTTTTCCACGATGTTTCCCGTTAAAAAGGCTGCTGTTGACAGAACGTCTGCTCTGAGTAGATGTTTACAAGGTAAGCTACTCGTCAGTCCCATGCTTGTTTGACTCTCCTCTTTTCCTCGGCATGTAACGCCTTGGGCGAACGGAGCTGGACCCAATCATGGAGAGGTGTTTCCCCACATAGGGCAGGCCAGAATCACTCTTCTGAAACAAGAACAGTGTGTTACAAGAAACAAAATAAATAAGAGTATACTGAAATGTGACGTGAACAGCATCTTTAACCTAGAATGTCAGACAATCAACATCAGTTTGGCATCAGTTCTTCACCACCAAGTCCTACTGAATTAAACTTGGCAAAGCCCATTATAGACCACTCAGAAATTCACCATACACAGCTCCTGCAAAGACCCTTTAAAAGATATGACAGTAAAATTTCACATGAAATGTGACTAAACACTGTTACCTGATTCTATTGCACTAAAACAAAAAATGTCCCCACATGCTAAAGCGCTGCGAAAAGTTCATTATGTTTGATACATTTTGTCATCATTGCAATTGGACAAAGGCGCTTACAAAGATTCAATTTACAAGAAAAACCTTTAATATGTGCTATATCAAAGTTCTGTATTTCTGATGCAATCTAATATCAAGTCACAATGCATCTCACCTGTCTAAGAAGCAACTGGTCAGGTAAATTCAAAGCACCTCGAATCAAGGTATTGACTCTCTTAAGATGTGACAAGTCTATAGGACACACCAAATATATCTCATGTGTTTCCATGTCAATTCCAGCAACAATGCCTGTAAATGTAAGGCAAGCACATCTGAGATACCTACATTGGAAGTAAGCTGTATTTCAGACAAGCCTTTGGATGCTTCTGATACAAATATGTACAACATTTCTTGAAACTTTTGATAGGTCAATATTATGAAGCATGTGTAATTGTTATTTGACTCTTATTTAACACAGTAATCTGCGGATGGTTGTGGGTTTTCCCCGGGCTCTGCCCAGTTTCCTCCCACCATAATGCTGTCCGCCGTGATATAAGTGAAATATTCTTGAGTACAGCATAAAATACCAATAAAATATATAAATAAATAAATAAATATTTAACACATTACACATTCATGTTTTCACAAATTACTGACAAAGTTTCTTACATCTGACTGGCAGACTAGCATATTGCTTGGAGACAGGTGG
Source organism: Liolophura sinensis (assembly GCF_032854445.1). Classification (NCBI taxonomy): domain Eukaryota; kingdom Metazoa; phylum Mollusca; class Polyplacophora; order Chitonida; family Chitonidae; genus Liolophura; species Liolophura sinensis. The sequence continues at coordinate 56,652,818 of NC_088301.1, read as the reverse complement.
TCTTCAGTTAATGTTAGACAATCCAAACACACACAAGTGGAATGACGAAATCTACTACAGTAATTCCCTCACCATGGCTACATGTGTTCAGTGGGTTCCAGCCAGCAGGGGGGTAAGGAGTCTGTAATGGACCGTCTCCCCCTACCTTACTTCTTCTGCTGGTTTGGACAATTGCAGGGACAGCACTATTGGTTGTGATGTTGTGTTTTTTTTTTTGTATGGATGAATGTATACAGCTTCTTTTTTCAGACTACATGGTGCTTTACCTTGTTTTATTTATGCTGATATATTTTTTGATATAACTCTGAAGTACAATGATTGCAAAAGTATATTACAACTGACACACGGAATGACCACATGGCAAACAGCCATACAGGTTAGTACTTACCCATCCCAAGACATTCACAAACAGGTGTTTTATCAAAGTGAAGGGGGAGTTCAGGGTTGTCCTGGATATGCCTGGCCTGTGAAGGAGATATTGTCATTTTTGGATGTACTTCCTATTACTCTGTGTTTATTTAGTTATTATTTATTTATTCATTTTGGCATTTAGAGGATTATTTTACTTGTACTAAATGGAAAAGGCTACCATTCTGAAATTCCATAAACACGTACCACATTGTTGTCAAGCAAATAGAATACAGCTACAAGTATGTAACTTTCCTGGCCATTTGAGAAGCTTGCACATTCATTCAGATGATCTAGACCACAGAAGAACGACACTACACATAGTACTCTGTAGTAGCAACTGAGTTGCCACCCCTGAAATGTTTTATTAAAACAAGATTTGTTCCCCCAGTATAGCATTCAAGCTAAGCATAAGTGTGGATACTGGTCTCTGAAAACTTGAAGAGTGATATTCACAACACATAGTGAAAATTAATGATTCAGTTCTCTTTAACTGTGTCTTGTTGAATGTCCAGACAGATGACATATCAAGAGTGTCTAAATGGGCAGAAGCTGGTTGAATCTTGTTCAACCAAAAATATTATTTTTCCCTTTTTTTTTTGGAATACCCTATTTCTTCTAATTTTTGGGACACCTGGTCAGTTCTTTTAAGCCAATATACATGTATCTGTAGCAGGAATATTTAGTTTCTTTTTTCTCACATGGTTAGGCCATCTAATGAACAACATACTAACATCTTTACCTTTCCAAAAAACTGGAAAAGAAGTATAATATTCTGCTTTCAGTGCTATGAATATCTGTCCCAAAACTTAGAAGAATTTTCTTGAGATATAGCATATCTTGAGATGTAGAACAGTTGATCTTCACCCACCTTGCTGTGATCAGTCACACATAGGGCCACAAAGCTGGCATTGAATGCAGCCAGAATCTGTGAGGGTGGGACAGCCAGGTGACAGGTGTGGAGGGCTATGTGCTTCCACGGTACACAATATGGTTGAACTTCCTGTAGTCCCTGGGCTGACCTCAGACACCTTGAGATGTAACCCAGGGTTGTTAAATCACGATGATCCCTGGAATGGAATCGTAATTGGCTTCTGCAAGGAAAAAGATCAAAGGTTAAGGTGTAACCCAAAAATTTCTGCCATGAAACAGAAAAAATGGGCAGGACATGTCACAAAGCTTGTGCAAATTTTCCCCTTACAAAAACTATTACCATGCTTTCATTCAAGATTATACATATACTTTTACTTATGCATCAATTAGTTTTACGATGTAAAACCCCAAGCATCCATCCATCCATTCATTCATTCAATTAGTCTTAAAAGCTTAAAGCTTAGATTGGGAGAAAAATATCTTAATCAATATATAAAGTACAAAAGAATTTACAACAGAAACTTACTCTATGTTTGGAACCACAGGTGAATCCACTATTATTAACTCATGTTTGAATTTGTGTTCTTCCTCATCAGACTGCCAAAAGAAATCACAACATTTGATTAAACATCATCAGGTGACAAATATTATCACATAAGTACCATGCAGCACAATCTTGAACAATTACAGTCTTCGAGAACAAGTACAAATTCAGCAGTACACGTATCTAAAATGTTATAATGAAACGTACGTATAAACCAGAACTAAAAGACTAAACAAGCAAAGTCAAGACATGCAGAGGAAGGTGTCAGCACTTACTTCAGCATTTCTGTTAAACAGCCATCCAGGTGAATAGTGGAGAAAATCAGGTGTAACAGCAGGGAAATTGTTTGATTGGTTCATGGATTCCAGCTGTATGATTAAGTCTGGACAGGTAATGTGACAGGTATCTACCAGAAGGTTGATTCCCAAGCCTGAAAGTAAACAACAACTGATGCCTAATCATTTTCTAATGACATATTGAATTGAAACACTTTAACCTGTGATTGTAACATTTAACCTTCACTTATGAAGACCTTGAGCAGAAAAAGATGATAAATCCATTTAAATTTTCAATATTATCTTGAGTCAAACTAAATTTTTTATTTAACGGTTGTTAGAAGGTATACATAAGAGGATGACTGAAGACATCTGCATCTTACTCCTGATAAAGCAAAATTATATTTGTTTTGGCAAGAGTGGCATTGATCAGCTATTGCACTGAAACATTTTCTAAACTATATGTATCGTTTGTATTGTGAATTATTCAGCACCAAAACATACCCTGGCCTTCAAACCTTTGTGCAAATTGCGAACGATGGTCTTAAACCTTCAAATGCAATGATTTTCCTACTGAAGATCTATGCTTCTCTTTTGGCAGACATCTGAAGATGGCTTTGTTGGGTGCATGCTTAACTGATTTACTGCATGTCTTTATGAATGAGGTTAGTAATCTAAATTTTCAGTCCTAGAACATCTGGGTTTAGGTACACATCTGTTTTCTGCAACCCAATGAGCTTTAGATAGCGCAAAATTGGCACACCTTTGTTCCAGCCCATGGTGTTGATGATAAGTGGGGGTTTGGGGTCCATGCTCTCATACTGACTGTACACCTTCTTCATACAAGAGCTATAAAATCTTGGGTCTTCTGCTGGGGATACCAGGCCAAAGAAACACATGCTGAAATAGAAATATTTCAGTAAATGATCACACAGTACCTGCATGTAGATGTAGCATTTAACCTTTTGGTGAGTAAAACATTCGGATCTGTATTTATTACTTTGATATTTTTTAACAGAACAACAAAAATCTCATATACATGCACAGAGCCTTGTGAATAGATGTATTAATTGGTATCAGTTTGCATCATGCAAACACTGTCTGGTAAAAAAAATTCAGCCACCCTGTTAAGTGTAGGTTCATGGAAGGTACTTACAAGAACGGATCTTGCTGATGAGTGAAGGGGGGACCTGAAATATAATTATTTGAACTGATATTCACACTGATGATATATTCTGAGGATTTCTTGTTAATAAGTTCTTTAATCAAAAATCATGTACTTGAATGATTTACTCTGGGCATGGAGAATGTTCTCAAAAGGAGAAAAGCTCACCTAAAACTGGCTCATGGATAACATGGAGAGCTATACATCCTGGTGGATTAAACTCAGTCTGTCCAACATCACAGTCCAGGTAACACAGAGATTTTACTCTACAAGAAAAGGTAAACAGAAGAATAAAGTTGCCATAAAATTTTACATTCAGAAGTCATGAATTTCTAAATTAAATTCATATTGTCTAGATTGGTTATCCTAAAAATATCATAATATCAAATGGGAAGCAAACAACCACTTTATCTAGTTAAAAGGTTCTAATATATTCACAGGAGATCATTTTATTGTGACCATAGTGTGATGACCCATACATGCATATATGGGAACATGTGACAGCCTACATAACATGTGACAGGGAAGACAGGTCCCTTACTCTTGCATGGCTATTTTCTTTGGAGGGGTAACAGAATATATCTAAGACACAACTTCACAAAGTTTACCCATGAGCACATTGAGCATTCTCATCTTCCAAAATATATTCCTAAGAAAAAAGTTTTAATCACGAATTATAATGTGTTTATCATCAGGAAAGCACGGCCACAGTTGCACTAAGCATCTCCTGTAGCTGGATCATGATTCAAACTTCACTGTCGTATTATTATCACTGGTGCATTATCTGCACGCATAAAGATTATATGCACCTGTAAGAGGTACTATGACACAGTAATCAACTGAGATATATTAAAGCTTTATAAATGAATTATCTGATTGGTGTTTTATGCTGTACTCAAAAATATTTCACTTATATGAAAGCGGCCGGTATTATGGTGGGAGCAAACCAGACAGAGTTCAGGGGAAAACCCATGACTATACGCAGGTTGCAGGCAGACCTTCCTACGTATGGCTGGAGAGGAAGCCAGCATAAACTGGACTTCAACTCACATCAACTGCATATATCTATAATTATGCAAGTATATACCTTTGGAGTGTTGAATTAATCAAATATCTATTGAAGGTTGATTTCCCAACATTCTTCCCACCACATGATAAAGCTTTTGGAGCAACATCTGAAACACAAATATTCTAAAACTGGAATTATAAATAAGTGCCTTGCAATATAATCATTAACTGCTTATCACACACTCATACCACAAATTTCTTCTTAACAAATTGCAGTAATAAAATCTATATGAAGCTTGCACGAAAAACAACCATAAGATAGCCTTTATTCATTACTACAAAAACCAGCGTGTTTAAGGTGTTTAAGTCTCTTTACGACACAACATTAACACTGGACTACTCGTACAAGTTTTTAAAGCTCAAATTAAATTTAAAGCTAAATTTGTTGTATTATTTATGCTGTGTGGAAGTCTAGCCTCTCGTATACCTGCATTACATGGAATCTGAAAACCAACTTTGCTTTACATGAAATTGGGGTGAAACTGTCAAATGACAAAAAACATGCACATGCACAGCGGTGAATCAAAATCTGGAAATGATTGACTTAAAGCAATAAAACTATTTTGAATTTTTAAAATTTTATCTTCTTGTTTAATTAATGACTGCCCACAAATTCAGGTGCTCAAATTGGTCAATCTGACCAAAAATGTGTTGGATAACATCAAACCTTATTGAATCATTACAATACTGAAAGCAGGCCAAAAATTAATGAATGAAATCATTCAGCTGTTTACCTTTTTCCTTTAAGATGCTCAACCACTTGTCTTGCACTGCTATGAAATCAGCAGGAATGTTAATCACAGGTGGAATGGTATCCATCGCAGTGCCCATCTGAACATCTATAGATCCTAACACATCTCTAACACCTGAAAACAAAGAGTTCTCCAGGTCTATGGAGCATTTAGTGAACAGAGTCTGAAATGGTGAGAATTTGGAAACGAAGTTGCAACAGCTGCTCTCAACTTTTTTCAGTAAAAGCACAACAGAATCTGTTGTAATATTAGGAATTATGTTATCAATGTCTTTGACGCACAGCTGATGTTTTTCCCAACTGGACACAATCTTCTTCTTGTTAACAATTCCCAGCTTCTTTTCACTGGTTACAGTCAGTAAGCTGTGAGAAACCGGGGAGAATATGCTGACTGGTGGTGACTTAACAGTCAGTCTGTGGCCACACACACTGACCTCTCCACAGAGAACCATTACCTGTGCTTTCCCTTGAAAACTCAGAGTCTCAGGATGGCTCAAAGTCAGCACACACCCACCATCTACCTTGATACACCTGCAAAGACACAGGTAATGGAACAGGAATGTATTTGTTCTGGACAACTGTAAACATATTACACAAATACACCTACAGGTGCAAAGTCTACAACACTATGTTACATCCCTCAAGCATAGTTCAAGAGTTTTTGTAACATTGGGCACTTACAGAAGAAGCTTCATTACTATTTACCACATACTGTTCAAAAACAAGCACACTGGAAGCACTGTTTTTGGAATACGTGTTCCCCATCTGTCCGACTACTGGCCTGAATAAATGTTTAGTTGAAACTACAGCCTTGTCAGCCCATCAACTACTTCACATGTGGCTTAACACAAAGGAACAGCCCAGATTATGTCTAAAATGGGCAAAACAGCCCGAAGCTCAAAATTTGATCTGTAAGCTGTCATGCTGAAGCCTTGTAAAGCAAAGCAAATTTCAATTCAGTCTGGATGAACCAAAAAAATTGAACCAGTGAGTGATAGATTCAAGCACATGACCTTGAATTGATGAGACTGATTGGCAGCAATGATACCAGCAATTTCACTGCATGGGCCAGAGAGGGCTCTCTCTAACATTTAAATATGAACAAATGGGGTGCACCTGTAGGATACACGGGTGATCAAACACAAGGAATAGTCTTATTCTTACCTCACTGGTGGAATGTCACCATCAGCAACAGAGTGTGGTAACTGCTGCTCCTGAGCTTTATACCGAGACTTTCTGGCTGATGGCTTTGGTAGATCTTGAAATGATTTACAGCGTGTTCTGTCAGACACTTTTTGTTCTTTGACACTGTCATCAGATTTTTCACTTTCACCAACATAGTTTGTGTCAATTACAGTTGCTTTTCCTCTTTGAGTTTCACTCTGATTATCTCCTTTTTCTTCAGACTGTCTCCGCCTTTGTTTAGTCTCTCTGACTGAACTTTCCAACTTGTGGCTTTTTCGCTTTCTGTTTTCTGATCTCACAGGGTCTTTACATTGATGAGAACTTATATTGGAGTCTAACTGTACAATTTCACTTTTCTGTTTTTTCTTGTTTCCTTTTCTGGCCATTTTATACATGATCAGCTTTTTGTCATCAGTAACTCAAGCTTATCTTTAATCAAGTTATCTTAGTCATGATGTTTCACCAATGTTTATGTCTTCACACAAAAACGTCACACAAAAACTTCTCGGGTGGATGAATCAATCAGAGTCAAGAAATGTGTCACTTGAAAATTGCCAGGTGAAACACATTACTCCAACCTCCAATTCAACGCATATGGGCTAGACCCAATCATCAGCATGTTCTTTGGTCACCTGACGAGAGTACTGGAGGTGAAAACAAAGCAAATTTAACCCAGACCACATAGGCGTTGAATGCTATATGAAAACTATAGCTTTTAGATAAGAAATTCTTTGTGGAAAAGTAATCAGGGCAAGCCTTCAAACATGATAGCTCAAGTGTCCCGTATGTCTTAAACTAGGAATCCTCAAAAATCAAAAGCACTTTGGCCATTTAGCTCCATGCTGTTGATCACCTCCTGCTCCTTGTGAGTAATCTGGTGCTCAACACTATGAATATTCAACTAATCACTGACTTTACAATTGGTTCATACATAGATATGTGAACCCTCTAAAAGTAATTAACATTGACCTTGGTCTACGATCATATCCAACCAAATGGAATGTTGATAAATGTGGAATTTTGTTTGAATGTTTTTCTGTTGCAGAAATAACTATGAAGGCTTCTTCCACTGAGTAAATGAGGCATCTGCATGTTTGGTCAGGGGATATGATGTTTGTTCATTAAAGAATCTGCTTTTCACAACATTCAGGGGCGTAGACTCTTGCCCCCCCCCTCCCAACTTTCAAAAGTGGGGAGGCCAGCATATCTTTTATGGACTCATTTGTCTCCAAACACAATCTTTTTTTCTAACTTAGTGATTGTGTTTCAATATGATGACGTTGCAGTTCTATTCAGCCCACAAGACAGAATAATTAATATATTTGTACAATATATGCACTCATTGGTGTGGAGTTTTTTATTTCATTATGGTTTTTCGTCATTCCAAGATCACTTCACTTAGGACGGGTTGCAAGATTCATCAGTAAAAAAAAAGATAAGTAACCATTGTAACCACCGACTTTGGCGCGTTACTGACAATTCCCCTAAATCAGACGCTCACCTTTTAAACTGAGCCAAAGGCCTGATCAAAAAGTGTCTGTATACATGTGAATGACATTGATTTCAATCGAAAGTTTACCACCAAGGCCCAGAAAGAACAGTACGAGTTAAATACTTGTATTAGTCAATCTACACCAACCTTTCTGCAACGTGCATAAATTTAATTTTGAATTCTGGATAAATTATTACAATGTTTTTTGTTGACACATGGTTCTCCAGGCAAAGACGTCAACAGTTGAGCTAAACATCTATTTCAATTTTTTCAGGCAGACTTCGTCAATAACACCTCAGTTGGAATATGTAAGATACGGCAAATCGTCTCTAAGGCAATATAGGTCCTTCAGAGCTTCCGGGGCCTTGGCGGCCCCTGGACCCTCACCTGTTTTGCTGTGACTCTTGGCCCCCCGACTTTAAAATTGCTTCCTATGCCCCTGACATTTAAAAAGAGTGTTGCCGATGAACAAAGATAGCATGAATGACTTGAGCTTTACAACTGCTGACCATCCTAGACATGTAACATGGATCTATATACTACTTACCCCCATGCTATTACAAGTCCTTTCTTTATACTGAGCTGATAGTTTATCACATGAATTAAGATACCACTCTTTAGGTTATACTAGGGTGATGGAGTATCACATTCTGCAAGCCCAGCATGAAGATGGCAGTTGAATTAGACACCTGAGGTTAAATACATCATCATGTATAATGTATACTGTATATGTATACCTTTGCGGTACTACTATCAAGTGTAAATCAACAAACATGGACAGACACTGGTGATGGCGGTATGAAAGCATACTAGCGATTTTTTCATCCTCACTTATTAAATACAAAATGACATAAGGTAAGAAATAACTGTTTACATGACTGTACATGTAATTCTTCAACCTTTTCGCATGTGTGCAAGGCGTTTATTCCAGCAAACTCTGAATGAATTATTCTGTTTAGACTGATAAAATTCCACTTCTGGTGAAGCTCTGAAATTGGTCAATCCAACCAATGTAGTTTGGTCTCCAAAATTAACTTAAAAATGTGCACAAATTGCACTGAACGTTGCTATTTTATATGCGATACGGTTGAGGAATTAGGTACCTGTAAGCATGTAACAGATTGTGTCATGTTGAAACTTTTACCTTGATTTATACACAAATAACATGCGTGTTACAAGAAAAAAAATTAAACAAGTGTGACTACCGCGTTACTTTCATTTGTCTGTGCATCCACATAAAGCTCACAAACTTTTGTACGCGTCAATAATGGCTGACTCCACGCGGTAAGATCAATTTAATTGTGCGCATGACGGCTGAAAACTTCCTCGATCTGTTTTGAGTTCGCGCATTAGCAGAAGTGCGCAAATGACTGGGCCGAGTGACTGCAAAGGTCCGCTGCCACCGGGAAAACTAAAGGAGACTATTCTCAACCATATATACGTATATAAATATAGGGACGTTACCTGTCTTTTTTTTATTGCATGCTGTATATTCTTTTACTCTGTGTGCATGTAACTAGGCGTTATGTAGTGACCGCTTTAAAATTGTATTGCTAAATATTAATTGTAATACAAATAACTAAACACCATTAACACCTAAAGCCGATATTTGGCAAATTCGGCTGTGGCTGACTCTCACCGTGGAGTTATAAAATGATCCATGAGATAATGTAATACCAAGAAAGATATGTTTCCAAACAAATTTTCCAGCTTCTGCTGTACGGTAACTAAGACTCTCTTAGTTAAATTATGTGTTACCGATTAGGGTCGCTCAATTTCGAAACGGCGGCTAAAAAAAGCAACACTTACCGTTTAAGGAGTCCAGCGAATGACCGGGGCCTAATCAAGAACCAGGGTGCAAGAAATTTCTTCCTCTGGTAACCTCGTCAGAAAAAGTGACAGGAGAGGAAGAGAAACAGCGTAAATGATATTCCTATACTGGTATTTAGGCATGGGTGCATTTACTTCCGAATTGAACATATATTGAATAGGGTTGTTTAAGGCTTGTTATAGATGATTATGTTTTTTTCTTACTTTGAAGTTGGAAGCAGGAGGGAGGAAGCTATTGTTTTGTTGTTGTTGTTCCTTGAGTTTACTGACATTTAGGCCTAACTGCCATGGACGTCATGTAGATTTTAAGATAACAGAAATGGATAAGTATGATACAGATGCAGTAATAATGATATTTTGATGATTGTCATCAATTTCCTGAATACTTTGTTGTATATTTAGTAGAAAATACCACAGCCTTTGAAATCGCGTGAAGTCAGTTTCTCGTGTATATATGTGTTGAAGTAGACCTAGTCTGAGTTTTCTGACCAGAGTTTACAGGAGATATTGTGATAAGTCTAACACACGGTACACAGAGAACCAAATAATTTTTTCATAGAGTATAAAAACAGAGCAGTGGAATAATACATTACAACACGTTCACTGACATTGCTTCACTGAAAAATCAGACATAATAATACCACTTGTTAAGATTTTCATCGCAGATGGGGGCATAAAATATTTACATTAGTTTACATGATAATTTTATTGTATTAAACTTACCATACACACCAGATGAGATAAAAATTGACTTTTCTTCTGCATGTTTAAAATGATTTCTTATCTAACAGGCAATTAATACAAATTATAACATAACTCTTGTTTAGTTGCCGAATGTTACTCTGAATTTGACCAACATAAAGTTTTGGGAGAGTTACAGGGAATAAACTGCTTCTAATGTGTCACATCGACAGTAAGCCACATTCACAGCATCTTCACTCAAACACTAAATCTTCCCTAGTGTAAATAGATGTCAACTGAGTGGTTCCCGTAATCAGTTAACCTGTTCTGAGTCTCGCCGAAGCAAAAATGATCCATGACAACTGCACAAATTCACAAAATTAATACATTTTCAGACACTACGCCCACTGTGGCCTCAATGTCATTCTGATAGTCATACATACAAGTCACGTGATCAATGTGAGCCCAGAAAAAAAAAAAAAGGTTGTTCAAGGGAGATAATACCTATGGCAATCATTATAGCAACACTAGGCAAGTCTAGTCGTCCGTTTGGCTGGTTCAATCCCCCTGTCGTCAGATGGTGCTTCAGTCTCGTTCGTTCTCGAAAGTGATCAAAATGGGTACAGACGTCTTTCAGCCACAGTGCATGTATTTATTTTGTGAATTTGTGCGGTTGTCATGGATCGTTTTTGAATCGGCGATTCTCAGAAATGGTTAGTTCATTATGGGGATCGCTCAGTTGACATCCATTTACGCTAAGGAAGATGTAATGCTCGCATGAAGATGGGGTAAATGTGGCTTACTGTTGATCCGACACATTAGAAGCAGTTATTCCCCGTAACTCTCTGAACACTTCGTGGTGATCGATTTCAGAGTTACATTCCACAACTAAACACTTGTTGAGGCAGATTCATTCATAGTGAGAGGATTTCATTTTCATTGTAAGTTGTCCAAAATTTTGATGGTGGCCTCAAGATGTTTGTAGTTTCATATGTATATTGAGTGTGTTGAAAACATAATAACAAACCATCTGAGTGATTTATGGTTATCTTATTCTTTCTTCCAGAGCATTATGACAGAAGTAACTGACAGTTTGGAAAATAGCTTGGTCAATGGGAACAGCGACAAGCAGCCTCATACAGGTGTAAGCAGTGGGAGTATTACAGATAAATCAAAGAATACAGATGAGCATACTTCAGCTATTTTACATGTGAATGGGGAGCAGAGTTGTTCGGCCTCAGTACCACCAGTTAAAAGCAGGCCAGACATCGCCCCATCCACCACCAAGTCGCGTCTCAAAGAAATAGACAAGGACAAAAGTCAGGCGAGTATGGGGTGTAACAACACACGCACTGTGATGGTGATAGAACCCACAAAGAAAACCAGTGGGAAGGTGTCTCCAAGAGTGACAGAAAGTGAGCACACAGACAACAACACAAAGGAAAGTTTAAATCCAAGTAAAAACAGTGGTGAAATTGAGGCATCAAGCAAAACTGGAAGTAGTGATAATGTGTTTGCTGACCAGATTGTGCAAGACACAATGCCCATCACAAACAGCAGTGACAGTGGACAGAACAGGTCTCGCAACACGTCAAGGACAAGTGAGAGCACAAACTCAGATACAGAGAAGGCTGCGCTTCCAAGTGAGTCTGCAAGTGAAAGCACTGAAAAGGTTGTGAGAGAAACGAATAGTTCAAGTGATGTAACAGATATTGAGGAAACTGCCTATGATGGTAATCAGGAGAGTAGCAGTTTAGAGAGTGGGTCCCAAAATCGGCCACATAGCTTATCGCTGCCGAAACCTCTACAGTACTATGAGCGGCATCGGCACAAAGGGCTCAAGGCAGGAATTCCTGATGACACAAGTAGTGATGACCAAATAAGTGTGGACAGTGACATCAGTTCCCTTGGCTCATCTTTGCAAGGAATGATAATGAGAAAAGGTGACATGATTGAGTTTGTGGCAGATAACTTGCAGGAAAAAATTAGGGGAAGCAGAGGCAAGTATTAATTTATTATATTCTGAATTACATGGTTTCAATACATACAGATGTGAGTCCATGCTGGCTAAGTGAATAAAGATTCTTCATTTGGGTGTGCTGTGATGAATAGCCGATTTATTTGTTTATTTATTTAATTTGTGTTTTACGCTGTGATCAAGAATATTTCCCCTACATGACAGTGGCAAGCATTATGGTGGGAGAAAACTTAGAGCCTGGTTTTAAACCCACAAATATCCGCAGGTTGCTAGAAGACCTTCCCACTACATTTAGGAGAGGAAGCCAGCATGAGTTGGACTTGAACTCACAGCAGCCAGCACCTGGTTACCTGAGCTGGACATGCTAACCAACTTGACAACTGCAGGCACCTGAATCTCGTGTTTAAGTTATGGTTATATTTCAACTTCTGGTGTGATGTTTGTCAAGTGCTGGATGAGTGGGATGTGTTGGTATTTGTGATACCACTGGAGATTTGTGACAATCAGTGTCAGAAAGATCATTTACAGATGTCATGTTTTGTAATATGATACCACACAGAATTGATGTATATTTATTGCTTGCCAAGTGTTTTTTTTTTTGTTACTTATACCATAAATGGTCAAACTTATTTTATAATTTAGTTTGCCACTCGGCTCTTAAATTAATACAAACATAGGCGTATAATGTTTTCCTCCCATTGAATAAAATAAGTTTTTAAATATAAAAATATAGTATATATTGCATTAACATAAATATCCAAATTATTTTTTATCATAATGTTACTAAAAATAGTTCAATTAAAAATATATTGTTTTCATGCTACTTTAATAAGACAAGCTACTTTTTTTTTGCAAATGATGGAAATTTCAGCTTACATGCTTTGTGTTCAAAGCATGGGCCATATGATCCTTCTTTCTGTTTAAAGCACCTAGTTCAATATTCAATAATCATGGCACAGCCCTGGCTAAACTGCCACTTCATAGATTTTGTGGTGAGTTTACAGAGAAGTATAGAGTAAACTGTTTTGCCGTTTGATCATTCCTCCCATTGGCGATTTCATGTACATTTTAACTGAAGTGGAAAAACAATGTTTTCATGGGAGGACACAGGCTGGCAAGGCATCACACAATCGGTGATAGTGGGGTCTAATTACAAGCTGTGTACGTCTCTGACTTGTTACATGCATTGTTATACATGTAACAAATATGAATTATCATGTGATTAGGCCATCCTTAAAAATGCTTTGTTGCGTGTAACAAGATCCTTTCAGCTAAAATAGGTTGGATTGATAGGGAAGTTTATGTTTGGTTCACGCTAAAAGGATGGGTATATTAAAGAAACTAACATTGAGAGAAAATAAGAAGAAAAATGTCTATCAAAAGCTCCATAAAAATTTATAGTATATCTCACAAAAACACAATATGGTTACACCAAGCAAACATATTTTTAATATATGATGGCCTGAACAGTTTCACTACTTACATATTAGTAATTGCATGTGCATCACATGCATCTGGTATCCAAGGGCCAGTAAGCAGGTTTCTGCATTGAAATCTTTAGTTCACTTGCTGTACACATTGGTGAACTTTGCAGCTTTCATGCACTGCAGTACTTGTACATCTATGAGCAAGACAACAGCTGCATTCAAATACAGTATGTTGATTTACTGCAAACTCTGGTGCCTGTTTCAAAAATTGTCGCAGGTGAAAATGAGCTACATGAGGTTTTCACAGTTCTGTGTCAACTGAGAAGTAATATATTTATTTATTTAGTTTATATGAGCACTGTCTGAAATGTGGCTTCTATCTAACTGAGGAAGTTTACCTCGAATCTGTGCTGGGTTGCAGCGCTGTGTATTATAATGTCAGGTGAATCCCCTCATCCCATCTGTATGTTACATGGCAGCTTACTTGTTACATTTTCTGTCAACAGACTCCTCTAGCATGGGCAGTCGCACATCCAGTATGCGCAGCATCTCCAGCGTGAATAGCATCTCCAGCTATACCTCATCATTAGCTACGTCTGTATCTGGCATGTCCCGCTCCCCTAGCAGTCTAGTGCAGCAGTCACCTGACGCCATACCCCCTATTGACCCTCAAGCCATGCAAGACTTGGAGTCCCAAGCCAGGGTTGTGGCTGACAGGGTTGACTTGATGATGGGTAACCTGAAGGCAAACCTTTTCAAGGTATGATGAACACAGGAATAAAGCTTGAGTTGATGAAGACTGTAATATTGATCACATTTACATGTAAAACACTTGGTGTCTTGACTGACATGACTAGAATTACCATGTCATGCAATGATTTGTATTTTAATGAAGGTTGTGTACTTTTGAAAGTGTAATAATCTGTTTGTAAATCGGTACAGGCATGTTAGGCCTCGTTTTTATTTATTTATTTATTTTTTGCTTTAATTTGGCCCTTGTCAACAGTTAGAAAACAAGAAGAAGAAATATACATGTAAAGACAATAATAGCGATGCTATAGTAAATCAATGCCACTATATTAAAACAAATATTAATTACTGTAATAATGATAAGAATATTATGTATCAGGAATTAAAATTTAAAATTTAAGCTTGAAATAGAGGAAGGAACATGGAAGCAGAGCAACATGGATCAAAGGTTAAATATACAAGTATAAATGAGGTGAAACAATATGTACAATAACAGAGAAAATCATTTTGCATCATTTACATATACACATACAAATATGCCAATATATTCATGGCTAAGCTGATACAACTGTCACCACACAAAAGAACAGCATCCGTAATAGACCTCTCATTTTGATAATATGCATTTTTTTGGTTTCATGCAGTCTGTGGTAAAATGGAATCTAAATGAAAGTAACGTAACCACTTATAAAAAAACACAAATATATACAATCTGCAGCAGACTCTTTAAGCTTTTAAATTTTGGTAGCGCTTCCAGGAATTCTGTTTCAGTTAGCGATATAAATTTGAGCTTTTGTTCATAGATCTCTATTTACTGTTTACTTCTACATTACACTCATGTACATGTCGTCTACATGTATATATGCCCTGGTCTGAGTCATATGTGGAATAATGGTTGTTTTGGCCTTTATGCTGATATAAAACATGTGAAGGATTTGGGTAACTGATGCTCTCCTTACCAGCTGTTTACAAGTTGATCTCTAACTCCATAAGGCGTTGTGTTCTAGATGTCAGCAATAACAGTTGGTACACTGGATGCCTATAAGCACTCTGTGGAAAGCACCTGTGAAGCTGTAGATGCTAGTATAAAGGTAAGTATGTTGTGAAAACCTGTTAACTGCAGTGGTTATAGTGGTTTTGAGAAAGTTGTTCTTAATCTGCCCTAATTCTTCAACCTTTCAACTGCCTGTGCAACCTATATTTTGAAACATTCTGAGAGAACTATGGGCTATAGAGAAATAATTTGCACAGTTTTTTGGAAACCTGCATATTTAGTGATTCAAATGAATCATTTTATCATCATTTTGATAATAATTGTATGGAAAAATTCTGCTGAAAAAAGTGCTTACAGTATGTATGTTTCATTATACTGACATTTATCTTTCATGTTTTAACTGTTTCATGTGTCTTGTTATTTCTTATATTTTTCTGTACTAACTGTGTGATTAATTTGCTTTCAGGCAATGTATGCCCTAATGGCAAAGTGTGAGGAGTTGAGTACTACTGTCAAACCTGTGTACCAGCTAGCAGATCAAATGTATCCTTTTTCCTGCAACAGTGTAATGCGTGCAAATAATAAGAACGTCTATGATCTGAACTTGTTGCATTGAAGTGGTAACCAACACCATGTTGTTGATGTCATGACACTGCAGAATGTTAGGTCTTGAAGAACAAAATTGGAAATATGAAAAGCAGCTTTACTACGGTAACTTTTAGTTACTTATCCAAACATCAGGACATGTCAAAACTCAGTGTTGCTCAAGTCAGATTTAATAGTTGTTGCCTACACAGATAAACAATAGATCAAAAGTATCATCTGTTTTCAGTCTGGCTAAAAATCAGAGCTCAAAGCTATCAGACTGAATCATTGCAAAATGCATACATGCGTCATATGAAATTAAATGAACCCATTATAGAACCCACTTTATTTTCCATAGGGAAGGAAGCCTGAGCTTGATATGACAGCGGATAGGCATTAAGTATTAAATAAGGGTCACTTCAGATGTGTTAAATATAAGAGACATCTCAGCATAGGGAAAGGCATCTAAATCTGACTTCAGTATATTCTTGTTTGACCAAAAGAAATTGGCTACTTTAAGAACACACACTTTCAATCACTAGTACACATACATGTAAAGTATGATTTCAGGGTTTGGACAGAGAATTTGTAGATTTCCACTCTCAGACTGTTGGACCTGAGTGAAAAAAGTGGCCCTCGATGCTAGTGTGTGTCTGGTTGGCAAATAATTGCTGTCTGTACATCAAATGTGAGAAGGTTTAAAGTTGATCCGCACATCAACAGGAGTGCCATTGACTAAGTGAGAACTATGGTTTTATGCACCATTCAATTAAATACATTAATAAATGAGTTAAGGAGAAACCTTGTTACCAAATTTTTGTAAAAGTGAAAGAGGACAACCATAAAGATTGGTGATATATCCGATCATTGGAATTCAAAAAATAAGTGTTTAAACTAAGTTTACCTGTGAGCCTGATCATGCAGTGACCTAGAATACATTTAATGCCACACAATGACATCTCTGTATGTTGAGACCGCATGTCAGCTGCTAGTTTACTAACATCACAAAGGGTTTTCACTCCATGTCACCAGACAAAAATAGGTTGAATACAGGCAAATTGGCTCATGGCAGAATTTCTATACTTTGAAGCTGTATTCTTCATTTTGGAGGGAGGTCAAAATTAACATGGGAACAGTTGTTATGTGTAATAGAGATAACACTAATATACTGTGATATCGGATTCACTGGTGAAGCATCTAATTGGGTGTCTCAAGAAGTGGGATGTAAACAAACGTTTATAAAAAAAATTCACACAGAGAAGTTTAGCATAGTATAACTCAGTACATGACCAATGTAAAGGCCCATTGACTGAAGGCAGCTTCTAATAGATTCTTTATGTCGGATGCTTTTGCCTTTGTTTCTTGTAATTAATGCCTTCATAGTTTGGTTGGAAATCTGTTGCTGTGGTGCATATTAATAATATTCAAAAATAAGTAATAAATTCTTTTGTCTTGGTCAGAAGTATATATGTAAAGTGGAGGAGTAAGAAACTGTTTGTTTCTGCCAGTGATTTCACACTTTGAGTTGATTGTTTCTTAACAGTTGTTTTCAGCAAGGAGATTAAACGGTTGTTGGACTTATTTGAAGGCCAGTTAGATACAAAGACGTAGTCTTGTGGACTGGATGTGTTGAAACCCACTGAACAGATACAGGAGTCCAATGGTGTGCAATATTTTCAGATGTGCCAATTGTGGACAATAATTAAATTCTAGTTAAATAGAAGTTTGCACCATGTACACGTATGTATGTCAAAACAAGACATTATCTTGAATGTGTTTTATATTACATACCAGCTGTGAATCAGGGGAGTTCATCTTTAAAGGAGAAGAAAAATTAAAACAATGACACTATAGGCTGAAAAGAGCAAATTTTTTTCTATCTGGCGGTGCCTGCTGCATAATTTTGCAATTTTTCATCGCCATACACGTAAAGTCTGAAAACTGAAAACGAGTTCATCGTGTCCTCATTCTTAAACCCCCTTTAATTTATGCTGGGTGTGTGTTGCCTCTCAGCCAATGGAAGTCGTTAAAACTGCCAGCTTGTTCGTGTAAACTCAGAACCTATGTCCAACATTCCAGTTTTCCAATCGTGTAGCGGAAAATGAACTGTACTGTTTGCTGTCTTCTGGGAAGAATAGTTATGTACCAACTGCACTTCAGCGGTTTCTGGAGGCAATTCTCCTCCTAACACAGAAGACTTTAGGACTAGTTCTTAGGCAAAATGGAGACACCCACAGCGGATTTTGGCGCTAACTTTATTTATAATTTATCAACTTGAGGTACAGATTAGAATTATTTTTATGGCATGCACCTGCGAGGAAATGCATTCTCTTTTCAGTGTTTGATATTTAAATTTTCTTCTCCTTTAATATTACTATTATTAACTACTATGTAACTATGTAACCAGTTCATCTATCCAAGTGTGAACACCTGAATCCATTTACAATGGGGTTGTTTGGAATGAGTTGTAACATGTGTACCATTTTTGTACAGGGAGCTTTAACTTTGCTGTGTGCATAGATGTACCGAAATTGCTCTAAGATATTCACTGTTGTTCTACTAAAAGCACCAGTACCAAACCCAGCTTTAGTGCAAAACTAAAGTTCTGAATGTAGAGATAACCAGCTGGTTCTTAACTGGTCTAAACAATTGGTGCATTCCACTGGGCAAACCTGATTGGTTTAATCTGTTGCCTTTATTTTAAATTAAATCTATCAACATTTTTACTCCACATCTTCATCTCTCAAGGTGTTAAGACGCTCTTACCAGTACACGTACAAGTAATCACAATATTTTACCTGGAATCGCTGTTATGGTAGATATACAACCATAACTCTTATGTACTGGTCTGTGGTAAATGAACTACAAGATGTGAATCAAGTATGATTAGCTATTACTTTGTGTATGTATTCATGCATGAAGCTATAAAATATGAATTATGTGCTCAGTTTTTATCAGTTTGTTTATCGCATGCTCTATTTCACAGTGATTCGCATTTCCAATGTTAGCATCATAGTACATATGTAGTGAACATCTGTGGTTAGTAAAACAAAAGTAAATTGAACGTTTATTCCAGGTTTAATAAATATGATACATTTTGAACAAAGCGTTTTTGTAGCATAATGTGGGTCTGATGGTTCAGCTCACATGTTGTGAACCTTGCAAACATTCCAAAGAAAAACAGAGCTACTGGAGCCCTGGATTCGTAATGAACACTTGTATTGTAGAAGCCACACAACTTTCATTGATGAGTAAAGTTATCTAATATCTCACCCATGACTAAGTTACACATTTGGCCTGATTCATAAATTTCTATTGATCTGAGAAAGATGATTTGAGGTTTGTTTGGAAGGCAGGATGATATCATATGGTATGTTTCAGAACCGAGTGTAATGTTTTATGACATTTAGTTTCTATTAAAAATGCACTTTTGGGCTGAAATTTCAGTACCTTTACTCTAAATTAAAATGTCATGTCCATGTTAGACATGACACTTCAGCTTTAATTCTGAGCATAAGTGGATATTTGTGCTGTTTACAAGTGTTGTCTAACCAAATATCCCTCCACTGAAATATTGTGTGAAAACATACACCTCTTCCCCATGACAAAACAGGTCTAGTGCAGTGATACTGCAATTCTTCAACCTTTTTGCATGTTTTGCAAGGTGTTTATTCAAGCATATTTTGAAGGCATTATTCTGTGTAGACTGATACAATTGTATTTTGCTTTAAGTCTTTAAATTGGCCAATCCAACCCAATATTTTGTCTCCAAAAAGCAAATTAAAACATGTGCATAAATTGCTCTGAAAGTTGCATTTTCTTACATGAAAAGTTTAAGGAATGAGGGTATGTATGAGGGTGTCAGGCCACTGAGACTGTTGCATATGTGCATGTGTATACAACACAGGAATAGACATGAAGCAGTGCTGGTTGTAAATTAGAAACACCATCAGTATAACAACGCAGATTTAAATTCAAGCCCATAACTGCTATTAAGATATAGCATCTTCAAGGTGTTCTTTTCTAAAATATTTTAAAACATTGAATAGGGTAATTTGTACCCTCACTGCATTGCATAGTGTGTTGTTATGAGAGAGGTGTGTATAACTTCTGTTAAATCCAAACATTTTCATGTTCATTGTGATGACAGTTGCTACACCAGATACAAAATTCAGAAGCTATGTAAATCCAAGATCTTTTTTTTTTCATAGCTCATTGTACATGTACTACCCTATTGGCACAGGTGAAAATGGGCAGAAGGGGTTTCCACAGTTCTGTGTTGACATGTAATATGTGCTTATTTAGTTTATATTAGCACTGTTTACAATGAATATGTGGCTTCTATCTACCCTATTTCTTGTAATTTTTGGGACACCTGCTCTGCTCATTTTAGCCAATATGTATGTAGCTGTAGCAGGAATGTTGAGTTTCTTCTTTCTCACATGGTTAGACCGGTTAATGGACAACATAATCATATCTTTACTTTTCCAAAAGGCTGGTAAAGAAATGTAATATTCTACTTTGAACACTACTAATATCTGTCCCAAAAATTAGAACAATTAGGGTATTTTTGTTACTGAGGTTTTTTGTAAGTATAAGAATGCCATTTGTTATCAGAACTTAAAAAATAAGTCATGACAAATTATAATTTGGAACTGCCATGAAATTGAGCTCATTGCTAAATCGATATATATGTAAGAGACATTTAGGCTGTTTTGGGACAATGGTCTTGGCCAAGCCTCCCGTGCCCCCTCTTCCAACAATAATGTACTCGTATTAGTTTAGCCACTCCAAGGAAGCTCAAATACACTGAATGTGTAAACCAGTCCAAAATAATAACTGTGCTCAAGAGACTACTAGTTTGAGAATTTTCCTTAGATTTACATGTAAGTTTTATAGAACTTTATCAGTTGCTTTTTGTCTTTCTCTTTGTCATTAGTCACTGGCCATCATTGTCATTCACTGCTGCAAGAGACGTGCTGCAAACAGCTGCTTATCCAAATTTACATGACCACTTTGCTGTGATAACGTTTTGTACTCAAAGTGTGATCAAAGCTCATAATTACATATACATGTAGCCTATGTAATGTGTCCCTGAATAAATCGCTCTTTTTGTATGTGATTGCCACTAAAATTAGATACTACATTGCAAAACTTGTTGCCAGTGTCCCAGTTTTAATATAAGGATCCTATTTAAAATTAGAAAAAAAGTTGTTTTTGGTCTTCCTGATCACATGCCTGCTTTTGTTTCGAATGTGTGACTTTTTACATTTTATTCCAAAAATGTTAAGATTCAAGGTGTTCGTAAGAACAGATGTGTTCAGGTTTTAACTATTTTTGTTTTTGCTTACTAGACCTGCAGGTATTATCTCCTGACTTTATCACCCTGCATAATTATTGCAATAAGTGTCTTGTTTGTTATATTTGAACCATTATCATCTGAAGAAAATTCATTCAGCAGAGGAAAAAAACAAAGACACCACATATACTAATTTTGGAGTTAATCCATTTAGTTAAATTCTCCTTTAGACAGGATAGTCAACAGAGGAAAGATGTTATGGGATGAATTATTGTATTTATAATACAAATTTTAAAGCAAGAATTTCTTGTGGTCTATCTTAAGACATGCAAAAAATGTGCATCATAACCCATAATGAAACTGGCTTGCTTTCAACACCTTTACGCGATCTACCTGGAACAAAATCGGCTCTAAACACCCTGTGTATACAGTAGCCATATGGTAAAGTAAGTAGTTTATTACCGGTACACAGTTCTCACTAAAACTACTTAACCTCACATTGTGTAGCGATTTGTGTATCCACTTTTGCTCTTCAGTTCATATTCCTTCGTGGAACAAATTTCTCTTGCTGTGATAAAAATGTGAATGTGTTTATGTATGTACAATGTATATATCTATAGACAGGAAAGTATTTTGTACAGGAGTTGGTTAATTCTTTGCCCATTTTTGCATGGTTGTTGCCTCCAAGTATAATAAAATCCCTCAGTACATCATTAAATGTGTTAATATTTTTGACTGATTCTGGCCACAGCAGAACGGACCTAAAATTTTGTTACTGGTTGTATGGGACTCTGCACATTTTTCGTCTCTGAGATGTTTCTGGGGTTGTTGAAGGCAGGATGATAACCTACAGGAAAAATATCCATTGCAGCACCAAAACTTGAGGTGCCTCTAAACATACACTTTTTTCGGACAGATATTTATGTTCAATTTATAACGCATTCGCACAAACCAAACCACACCAGATAAAAATATCATATTTGGTGTACAGGTTCATATTGAGGTGAACTAGAGTAGGTTCCTTTTGAAACTTGCCCTTTTGATCAATTTTCTGTTTTCCATGGTTTTTATTTGTGGTTTACACACAGGCTAACATTTACTGGATGTGTTGTACATCACAAAACCAGTGAACAGAGGCAGCCAATTTATGAAGAGCTACCAGGAAACGCAGTACATTGACTTATAAATATGGAATAAATATTGGTACAGCCCTCCAGGATACCAATCATTTGCTATATATCGGAACCATAATTGATAATCTCTGGTCAATACATTTAGAAAAATATATGCAAGTGATTACCACGGGTTGATGACTGGTTACTGACTAGATGAACGAGATACAGTTAATTCGAGCTTTAGCTGTAAATAAAAGATACAGGTGGAACAAGTCGCATAAGCCAGGAGTTTTCTCCCCTGTTCCAGTAGATAAAGTAACCCATTAGATGACTGCAAACAAGGTCTGCACTACATATTATAATGGAGGAAACCATGATTAGAACGAACCGTCAATCACAGTTAGGTATGACAGCTGTTCTATTTCTCAATAATAAAACTGACATGTTGAAATTTGATTCTTGACAATCAACTGTCATTTTCATATTGTGTGACAAGTATTTATTTAAGCGGAATTTTCACAGGTGGCTTAGTCCTCACGCATATATGACATATATCACAGATGGGCCTTTTATGTCTGCTGAATTCCGGTAACACAAATCGGTGGTGTCAGAATTGAATCTAACACGAAAGATTTGTCTTTAGGCATCCTAACAGACCAAGTGTTCATATTCCATCTATTGAAACATATATTTGGAATATAGGTTGATTGTAACAATACTGATAAACTTTCCGTGTGAATTCCAGGTATGCACATCATATTGATGGAAGACAAGCGGTCTTCAACAAATAACAACACAAATGGTCATTCACAGATTATTGTCACTATAGGGCCCACAAACATGTATCATAATGTGTAATTCAAATGTACAAATCCAGTTCATAAAAGCATATAACTAGCAAGTATTCAACAAATACAAAGCAGATGCCAGGAGTAACTAACTCCACAGGACTGTTGTGCCTCTTCCTCAAACTTCACCCGCTTAAATTTTAATAAAGTTTATAAACAAGGGAAAAACTTCCCAACACATGTAAACTGGTTGGACGTCAAGACCCCTTATTACATGGCAATTTGAACCACAAACTGCACAGTGATATATTAGAAGAAACATTTTATTCATCAGTGAGAAATCTTCTTTTCTTTGTGGTATTCATGTATGGTCTCAAGACCCATTCAACATCTGCAGTGCTGGCTGTGTCCAGTGTGCCAATATGATTTGATACACTGCAAAAAAACAGTAAACACCACTTATATAATACATCTTGCCTTGTAATGGTTATGAGCATTAATTTTTACATTAAATCAACTTCTTCAATGTACATGAATATGTACTTGCAGTATCAGGGATGTTAACTGATAACTGAAGATCTTAAAAATTTGTGTCAACATGAGGTAAGATTTTAGGCTTTCAATACAAGGTGCTTTAACTTCTGATACTCACATTTCATTTCAAATCGTGGTCCTACTTCTGTCAGAACAATATCTCTGTCAACATTTTTGTACACATGGTGCCTGAAAGACGAAATGACAAACATTGTAGCTACCAGTGTACAGACATAAACCAATGTCTATTTCTTATATATTCAAACCTCTATAATACAATCAGAACGGAGCCCAGTAACAATCTGAAAACTTATCCACCTGAACACTCACAGACAATTGAATGATTAAGTGACCAATTTAAAAATTTTTTTTTCTATTTATAATCACTTAATTCAGTCAGATAATCTTTTACCGTACTTCTATATACATGTATAACGTGTCTATATTATCATCCATTACTACCCTCATGAAGCTAGCACCCTTGTTTTAATAAATGCATCAGAGTTCTAGGAAAATGGAAACTATTACCTGAATGAAATAAAATCATCATCATTGGAGAAAGTTATGACCCTTCTACTGTCATCTTTAGGCACAGGGAACAAGTACTTCAGTATATTTTTCACCTAAAATACGAATCAGTACAATAAGACAATCGCACACTTATCTGTATTATGTTACATTTTACTCCGCACTCAGTGTATCTCATTTTATATTATGGCTGTCAGGGTTATGGTGGGAGGAAAACTGTAACTGAACACATTAAACTGATTGATTGATTCTGGAGGCAACATTTGTGCCTTTTACAAGTAAATGATGAAGTTCACCCTTCGGCTAGTTCGGCCTACTGGCTAACTCTCCTTTGTGTGACATTATGGTGGGAGAAAACCGGGCAGAGCGCCGGGGAAACCCACGACCATCCGTAGGTTGCTTGCAGACCTTCCCACGTACTGCCAGAGAGGAAGCCTGCATGAGCTGGACTTGAACTCGCAGCGACCGCATTGGCGAGAGGCTCCTGGGTCATTACGCTGCGCTAGCGCACTAACCATCCTAGCCACGGAGACCCCGAGTTCATTACATATGTTTGTGCCATGTTGCTGGAGTGGAAGGTAAGTGACCTCCAAAGAACTTCTGTAAGAGCAGTGTTTTTTTTTTCAGTAACTGTCTCACAAGCACTGCCAAGTGCTTAATGCCCCTAATTCTGGAGAATCTTACAGGCTTTTTTATATGTAGTGTAAATAATTAGTAAGAAGTGTGAAAAACTCCTTAAGCACTTTGCATAATACTTTAGAATTTATGCCTGACCATATTTAATTTTTGTTTGTTTATTTATATTTGATTGGAGTTGAACGCTATACTCAAGAATATTTTTCGCTTATAAGATGGCAAGGAAGGAAGCTGAACTTAGGTCGAGAGAAAACCAACAACTATCCATAGGTTGCTGGCAGGCCTTCTCATGCATGACAAGAGTGAAAGCCAGCATGAGCTAGGCTTGAACTCATAGTGATCACATGGGTGAGAGGCTCCTGAGGAATTGTTGCCATAATAGCTAACCACTAGGCCACTGAGGCCCACCTACACATGTAGCGTGAATGTCTACAATTACAAGACATGATGCACAACCATAACAAGGTTTCCTGTCCTTACTTACCCGGTTACCAAGCTTTGATGAAAATTTGTTGAAGATGAGATGCGGGAAAGCCTCTGACATGGTGCCTACATCTGGGATGTCATGTCTCATGACAACATTTGAGAGTGTGAAGTAAGCCGTGGGACCATAGGGTAGGTGGCAAACTATCAACCCATCTGCACAAGAAAATTAGGTTACAAAAGTATAATCATAAGAAAGCACATTTTTGTGTTCAACTAGGATTTAATAAATTCTATAAAAGATCCTTGCACATACAAAATAGCAATACAAATAATAAATGATAAGCCTTGCCTATTACATGAAGGCAGGTGTGAAAAAAAAAATGAAGTTTTGCCACAGGCGTACACAGATTAGTGTCTGACACTGTACCATTGTATCACTCTCACAATTTCTTGATTAACTTTCGCTTACTCAAGTCCTTTTCATTTCATGCTGCCCTTAAATATTCCCATTGATAACTTACAATCCAACAAATAGTCCAGTGCTACATGTTGCTGTCCATTCTGCTGAAATGTCCATTCCCAAGATATACTAGTTTTCTTGTTTTACATGTGGCTTTGTGTTGTCGGACAAAAAAACACTCAAGCCGAGCCTTCACTAGTAATGAAAACATATCTGAAGCATAGAACAGATTCTGTTGCATTGTTGCAAACTAACTTGGTTTGCAAGTTAGGAAAGGTGCAACTGATCCCTCAAAGTACAGGTACCATGTACATGTATTTCAATCATATGTGTTTGTTTACTGGTGCTAGCTGCTCTTTGCCCACAGCTTTACCTGGCACACCCCTGTGTTCATGGAGCAGTATTAAATCTGTTACATCATTAGATCGGCATGCTGACATCAGCTGATTTGTCTCATAGTTCCCTCTGTTGATTCGTTGACTGTTTGGGAACAGTAACCGCACTTCCTGATAAAAAAAAAAAAAAAAAATTTCAGCATGATGACACAAACTAATAGAGAATTCAAACATGTTCTTTCTTACACAGAAGAAAGAAAGTGCATGGATATGTCTCAGATTTTCTACTTTTGACTCCAATTTTGGATCTTTTGGGGCCTTTCCCAAAAACAAGTCGTTGCCTAAGTTGACTGTAACTAACACAGCAACATATGCTTTAAATGTGTGTTGCGAAGACAGTTACAATCGCTTGGTGCAAGTGGCCCCTGGACATGTGCAGTCAAGCTAACTTGACTTCACTATCAAGTTAGCTGTTTCCTGCTTTGAGTATGTGGGCCCAGTTCATTTGATTCACCGTGAGCTTTAGACAGTATAACCTGTAAGTTTCTCTTGCTACTGCTGAGAGTTTTAAAATCACCACCAAACAAGAAATTTTGATAATAATAATTGTTGGAATAATATAGTTGGACATGACAACATTTTAATATACATCCCCTTACTGAAATATTTCTCACCTTTGCAAACTGTTTTAACTTAGAGCTTGGGTCTCTTGAGGTTGTCACAATAATTTTTGGGTCCTCCACTCCAGCCCACTTGTACTCGTCATCCACATTAGTTGTAATTCCTTCCAAAAAAGCAGGTTGTTGATTAACTTATGAGAATGCGTCTTCTTATACAGATTAAAATATTGCAGTGTACCATGATTGTATTAGGAACATGCTAATTGGCACTTTCATCACAGTTCTTACTACCAGATCTATAAGTATTGTAAATTTGTCTGATTGTGAGAATTCTATTGATCTAAGAAAGGTGTTTCTTTCAACACATAATGTTTTATGCCGGCATTTATTTGCAACTGAAAGAGCACCTTTTTGGGCAAAATTTTAGGTGATTTAATGTACTACAGAGGACAAATTCCCTACCATCAGCTCCTGGATCCTCCCAGTCTAGCTTTTTTTGTAAGTCTATGGCATCTCTCCTTAGATCTGTGGGTATCTCCTTGTTTTCTGCAATGGAAATATCACATGACAATGAATACTTCTATTCGAACACTAAGTGTGTTTCATGGAACTATGTCACCTTGCAACTGAAGGCTGTAAATATTCTTTTTCAACTATTATGTCAGAGGAGACTGTGATCAGCTATGTGGTCAGTTTGCAGACTTCAGGAGTAAAAATTCTTGATACATGTTACACAAAAATTCATCCTTCAAACAAAGAAGTCGAAGAGAGTTAACCAAGGTGACTCAAGGTGACTGGAATTCTTTTCCCATATAATAAAAGCTGATGAATTCATCAATCTAAATCTTACCTTCTAATGATCTCTTCAATCGCTGTCTTTTGTCTGCAACTGCACGATCACGTTCTTCAACAGATTTCCTGTAAATATATTCCCGCCGCAGCCTTGCCTGTCGTCTTAACTGAAATTACAAATAACTTATTTCCGTCAGCAGGTTAACAGGAATTACTGTTATAATACTGGACACTGCCACAGTAATCCTTGCAATACAGATGTGGCTGCCATGAAAATTATCCTCAGTAAGGGAATATATCTGCAAATTTCTGTGTACTGTAACTCACTTTTCAAGATTCAGAAATGTGGCTTAGAAATGATATAAAGTGGGATGGAGAAGCATGGGTGTAAATTTTTACAGATGTAAGAATCTGAATGACAGACGTAAAGAAAACTAAAAAGACAATGCCCTACATGAAACTCATTTCACCAGAAGTGATAATAATTGAAGCCTCATGTACAGCTGGGGTGGAGGGATCGTGAAAATATCTGAGCGATTGAAGGAAAAGCATTTTATAGTGAAAGAAAGCTAAAATATGAAGTAAGGTTCATCATACAGACCTCTGAAAACTATGTGTAAAAATATTTTCATTTATTTTTTTAGATTTTCTTGAGAGTTGAAAGGCATTCAAATATTTGAATTCTGTGGTTGCTTTATGGGCCGTACTGATGGTATTAAGGAACTCTGATGTCAGATCACCTTTTTCTCCTCATGTTCACCAGAAGGAAGGAATTTTTGAGAACATTATTTGAGTAATCTTTTACTCATGGGTTAAAGGATTTTTTTCAACATTCAGGGGCCCTCCATGGCTCAGTTGGCTAGCGCAGTGTAATGACCCAGGAGCCTCTCACCAATGCGGTTGCTGTGAGTTCAAGTCCAGCTCATGCTGGCTTCCTCTCTGGCCGTACATGGGAAAGTCTGTCAGCAACCTGTGGATGGTCGACGGTTTTCCCTGCGTTCTGCCTGGTTTCCTCCCACCATAATGCTGGTCGCCATCGTATAATTGAAATATTCTTGAGTTCAGCGTAAAACACCAATCAAACAAGTAAATAACATCATTCAGTGTCATGATGAAAGTTGGAAAAACTTCCTGTGACGTCAGAGTTCCTACACTCTGGTAGTATGGTCCATAAAGCCCACTTTAGAATTCAAAGGTTTAAACTGCTTTAACTCTTCACAAAAAATCTAAAAAAAAAAAAAAAAAAAAAAAACAGATGAAAGTATATTTATGCATAGTTTTAAGTTGTCTGTATGATGAACCTTACTTCATATTTTAGCTTTCTTTTACTTTAACCATGTTGCTTTGATACACCGATAGACAATGGCATGTCAGAATTTTATAGAATAGCTCACTGAGGACAGTTAGACATAATAGTTGTTCATTTTATTTTAAATGTAATCGTGCATATTTGCACAAATCTGTACATGTACTTTCACAGAAGACAAACAAGAAATGCAAGAGGTGTGAGTCAGTAGAACTCGAACTCTGAGAGAAGCAAATGGTCGATCAAATGACTATGCTGAAGTGTGAGAGAAGGTCAGGGCAGATAGAATAATTGTATGTTTATATATTAATGGGCCTTGCGAGTTCACATAGATTTGGACAGGACATGGTAGTGGACTCTTGCAAACTAACCTCGTTAAAAGCCCTGACTTTACAATAGTTGATAGAATGAATACACACCTAGCATAAATCAATGTTAACTACAAATGTTTCTACAAACTGACTAACCTGTTGTGAGAATTACGTCTGTTCATTAAAAATAGTCATATTTTCCGAGTCTATACCATAGCAGTTATAGTATACCCACCTCCATCAAGCTGCCATATAGCCACAGCCTCAAATGTATCGGACTAACGGTAAGGAACATTTACCACATCTTCACACACGCATTAAAATTTCCCTAGCAAAAATCAATGTTAACCGAGTGATGAACATAGCCAACTAACCTGTTCCGAGCGTAGCTGAACCAAAAACAATCCAGGACAACCTACACAAATTCACAACACAAGTACATTTTCAGATGAGAATGAATGAGTGATGAGTGAAATGCTCTGAGCTCAGGGCCTGCGCCAGTCTAAATCTGACGGGCGACTGGACTTACCTAGTGTTACTGTAATGATTGCCATTGGGATTACCTTCATTGAACTAACTTATTTTTTTTTTTACATCTATCACGCGATGTGTGCATGACTATCAGAATGAGATGGCAGCCACAGTGCATGTAGTGTCTGGAAATGTACTTATTTTGAACTTGTGTGGTTGTCATGGATCGTTATTGGTTCAGCAAGACTTAAAACAGGTTAACTGATTATGATGAACACTTGGTTGACATTGAATTTACGCTAGGGAGGTGAAGACATACCCTAAATCACATCTAGTTTAGCTGATGAATTTAAAAAGTGTACCCCACGACTCCTTGTGTCTAACTGTGATTCTTGGTAATTGGGCACAGATGGGGGACAGTGGAGGTCTCAGCAGTGTTTTTTCACAGGATTGTACATACCTGTGACAAGATTAATAGACAAGCTCATGCTTCCCTGCACATGCAACTGTTAGCTCCTGTAGAATCACTACACACCTACGGCAAGAATGCACATCTCACTTATTTTTTGCCAAGTGAGTCGTGCCAAAATGCTTCATTCAGCAATGAAATTTTAGCACTAGTTCCGTCTCTACATATCTTCTACCAGAATGCATGTTTCATGTATGGTCTGCGAGAGTATGTTGTGCCAAAACATCAGTAACAATTAGGCCGACATTGATAAGGGTGCCGTTCTTTCAAAACATCACCGAACGACGAAATATGTGTCTAGTCTAAAATAAATAACTATATATGGTCAGAAATTTTCGGCTAAACTCGTGATTTAGGGTATGTGGGGGCTGTATTCCACCTTAACTCTTGCAAAACTTTGGGTTGCTGGATTTAAGAGTTACTCTTAAATTCAAAATCATTTGGATAATATGCTGGGCAGAAGAGAGATTCTCGAAACTGGAAAAAAATTAAGCTGTATTAATGAAATGCTCTGTTCCGTCCGTCACTACAGCGTAAAATCAGAACGTCTTTACAACACGCCACATCTAGTGAGAACGCTAACAGTGTAATGCTTTTTACTTTCATGGGCCAAGATGCTCCCAATGAACCAAAAATGAACCCAATGGGAAAAGTTCTATGAAAATTTCTCTACAGATCAATATTAATGTCCATGGCATGATTAATACTAGAATACTACATCCAAAAATACAGTTCACAACACACACATGTGACCTACCATGCTGTTTTACTTGAAGTCGAAACCGGAAGTGAGGGCTACTGTAATCTATAAAATAGTTTTTTTGAACAATAAATAAAACAAAATGAACAAAATCATAACAATAACTAATAAATATTGCTTTGTAATGAATTTTATATACATGTACATATAAACTGTCACTTAACATATAGTAATTTATTAAAACTTGTTTATCGCTTAGTTTTGTCTATGCCGAAAAACGACTCAACAGCGACAACTACAACTGAAAAGCTGGTGTTCAACTGATGAACTTGAGATTCCTCTTCACGTGAGGAAGCCAGCTGTACTCTGTTAACCCTGTTCCAATCGTGAGGTGACTTCAGGCTCCTACAATGGTATGTTTATTAAAGTGATTTGTTGTTTGCTGTGTTGTTATTAGCGATACTAATCTTGAGTTTGTTCGATAGCAGCAACAACAACAACAAATGATAAATAAGCCAGGTCATAATCTCCACTTGCACATAGCCTTTTGTTAACCGTTTAGTCTATTATGACGAGCTAAGTTGGTATATGGTGTTATGCATGGAGAAACTAAGACCTATGGAATAAAAAAATTGAGATATGACCCTACAGTTTTACAGAGTTTCCACTGGTCCCAGTTGCCTGTTTCAACTCCTCTTTTTGTACTGGGCTGACAGAGTATCACGGCCACAGCAGCAGACTGTGGTAAACCATGTATCGTTTCATGCCATGCTCGATAAGTCATTTCTAAATGATGGCTGCAGTCCAAGAGGGGTGTCAACTTTGGGTCTTACCTCATCGCTTGCCCGCACACGCAGCATCTCAGGTATATTCCTGTCTGTAATGGCACACAAGTCCCGTATTCACCACGTGGAAAACCATTTCTAATCAAGGTGACAATCACCTCCTGGTGAAGGCAAAATGACTGCTGCATTAGCGATGACCGTCACGTGAATTTGGGTATGATGTGGCCTTACAAAGTGGAATATGTGTGGGATGTTGCATGTGCTGGTAAGCTGAGGTAAGAGCCACAGTTAACATCCATTTTATACTCCTGCAACCAATTATAAAGATGTATTGGAGTCTGCGAGAAACAGTGTATTGTTTATAGTGTATCGAGCTGTGACACTGCCAGCCCAGTATAAAGAGAAGAATTGAAACAGGCACCTGGGACTAGTTGACACACTATAAAACTGTAGGGTCATATCTCAACTTTTTGTATATAAAGAGAGGAGTTGAAACAGACACTTGGGGCTATGTGTCAACATGGCTAGACATAGGTATAGGCCTACTTTGACTTGAAGTAGGCCTATTTGAAAGCTCTGAACTGAGAAAATTCAGGAAGACTGATCTTCCCCTGTTAACATTCATGATAATTTTAACTAGTCTGAGATTGCCCAAATGTTAGGGTTGAATTTTGTTCGGCCAAGAATGGCCTCAAACAAACATCCAGTCCATTTAAAACCCTGATGCAGTTACCTTCCCTCGTTGAGGCTGTCAATACAGCGAGTCGCTTTGAGCATCACCAAGGAATCTAGGGCCCACGCGGTCAAGGAAATTAGGGATTAACGATGTACTTGTGGTAAATAAAGAGACGAAATGGCAAGGAACATAAGTGTCTTCTGCAAACTTCAGGCAAAGAACAGATATTTGATGGGTAAAATGCTATGACAAACTGCTACGGCAACTGCATCTGGTTTTTAAACGAAGCACCCTGATGTTGTTTTGGGGCCATCCTTGGCTGGGCAAACCAAACCAAATGTCAGCACAATCTCACACTAAACCTAACTAGCATGTTTTGCTTGCGGACAGAATGGAATGTAAGAATTGGCCTAGTCCATCTAGATGACATTGTAGTGCTATTTTAATAGTCTGACATTTATCGTAACACTGAGTACATCCCAGCCTCTCAAAAAAAAATATTTTCAAATCCATGTCCGTGTCCGTGACAGTTCTACCTAAATTTACCTGCCAAGGAGTGCAAGTTATGTTTTATGCCCTTCTGGGTTGGATTATGAAGCTTGGTGCTTTGGCTACAGAGGGTGGTGAAAAGTTCAATGCTATATCACATGATCTACTAGAGGTATTTCAAGACCACGTTATGTATCAAAATAGCTCCTCACCGTCTAACTCGAGACATTGTCTTTGTTATTTTTATCTGAGAGGATAGTAAATGATTTAAAATTTTGCTCAAAAAGAGAATTTTTGATTGCAAAGAACTGTCATATGCTATTACTTTTGGAGGTGAAACATTTTTCCAGTAGGACATCATCTTGCATTCCAATGAAACCTTAAACATTTTTCTATGATAAATATAACTAGTAAGTCAATATCCTACACACATCAGTTACTCTTACATCTTCTACTTTTCTCCATTCAATAGATTTTAACTGTATTTGGCAACATAACGTTGCCAAAATTGCATAAAGTCTCAGTTTTCAAAATTTCTTCTTTGTTGATTCAAGTTAGAGTTAAAATCAGTAAATGTTTTTTAACTTGTGATTCGTTTTTTTTTTCAGGCTCGAAACAGTGAAAAAGCTATGTAAGTACTTTGATTTATGTCTGATATTGTATAATTTCATGATACACATGCACAGTGATCTTCCTCTCAGGATCATTGTACATTATTGGCATTAGGTCATCACCATTTTAATCTTCAGCAATTCATACTGAGCCAGGTGGCTTGATACAAGGGAGATAACCGATGGATTGTTGGGAATCTAGGGCAAACTGGAAAGAGTTTTCATTTTCTCAGCATTTAAAGGTGTTTGCCCTGAACATGATGTTTAAATAAAGTGTACTACAAATTGTAGTTCTCCATTTACATTTCCCTAAGACATTTATTAATGTTAAAAATGAATTATTAACAAGTTAATATTAGATATTTTTGGGTATATTATATCAGATAAGAGTATGTAGCTTTGCCGTAATGGACTAGCCCCTCAACATCTTATCCATTCATAAATGTACATGTCAATTTCAGGACCACTTTGGCTCGGTGGCGAGCAGCTCAGGCGGGAACGAAGGAGAGGGTAAGAGAATTGCTTTAGTGATGTCTAGTGACTGCCTACAGGATACCTTTTAGTTTTAGTTGTGCCTTGTCACAGTTCATGTACCTTATATTGTGTGGTATTAAACATAATTTACTCACTGTGTATTTCCCCTATGCATGCCAACATCAAAACTTTGCCAAGTATAAATAAAACATGGAAGATTTTCTTCTAGTGATAAAGTGTATAGTGTAGTGAGTGGTTCGAATAGGCAGGTGTGCACAACTTTCGTATAGATGCTGCTTTATGTTACTCTGCCTTTAAACTGACTTATGTTTATTTTGAATTTTGTAAATGGTGTCCTATGGAAGTAAACTCACATTGTTGTCTTTTAAACAGGAAAGAAGGCCATTTCTTGCAACAGATTGCGAAGACCTACATAAAGCAGAAAAATGGAGGAGACAAATCATTGGAGAAGTTTCCAGGAAAGTTGCTCAAATTCAAAATGGTAAGTGACATGTCATGATGTTTACGTACAAACACAGGATTTGTACTGAAGACCTGCATTTTGATGTTGTGAATTTCCTTTTATGGATATGTTATATGGATCCCATAATGATAGCTGTGGCTGTTCATCAGACAGAGCGTTTTGTTTATTTCTTTGGATACTTATTGTAGTGGTGATAAGCTTGATTTACGGGCTGAAAGTTATGTAGATTTCTATTATTTGTGACAAAAAGTGATGGTTGATAATATTTTGTTTCCTAATTTTTCCCTAAGACCGTAAAAGAGGAAGTTGTAACTTCCTAGCTTGGTATTCAGCATAAAGGGGATAGTTCAACGACTGGTTGACCCGTATCAGTATAATGTCTCGGGCGGGGCGGCATACTTGCCTTGGGTAAGAGGTCTCAGTGAAGCAGCACTAGATAAAAGAGCACTGAAATCCGCCTGCAACAAGGAGTCACACTACATGCACTCTAAAGATTCCTTCATCGTCAGATGACTGAAAAATTGTTAAGTACGATGCTAAACCCCAAGCACTCACTCACTCCTAATCTTTCCTTCAGCTGGATTGGGTGAATTTCGACTTCGAGATTTAAATGATGAAATTAACAAGCTTCTTAGAGAGAAAGGTCATTGGGAAGATCGAATAAAAGAACTTGGTGGACCTGATTATAGGGTGAGTATCACGAAAACGTATCAGATGTCTTCCAACTACTTGTACATGGTAAAAATATGAATTTCACCATGTCTGTCCATTAACTGTTCAAGTCGAGAATGTTTAAGGCTAATTCACCATATCAGAGAATGGGTGAATTTATTTAGAAGCACACGCAGTAATGTACAGTAAGGTGACTGGAAATTGTACAGAAAAATGTCTGTTTTAGAAGACTGGGAAAGTCTTTCTTATGGATATACAACTTCTTGGTTTATGAACTCTACGTTTCGATGTATTTACTAACATTGTTATCAAATGAACGATATACAAACTTTAGAGGTTAAATATAACAACTAGAGAACCAAATGACAACACGTAGAACAAAGGATAGATGTGATTAAACAGTATTCTGGGATTGAGGGATTTACAGGTTTAGACTCAGTGGGGTTATGGGTCATTTTGGAGAATTAAGAGATCATAAGCCGCATGGAGATAAAAATCTTGATCTCTGTTCAGTCTTGGCTTATACTGTGCATTCAAACCTTAGAATGCCTTTCTATGCCTTTCTCTTTCTCAGTAGAACTCTCAGACCCAGGCATAATGGGTTTAAGCTTGTTTAAAATAGTATTTTTGTTCTCTGGACTTTGATATACAACAGTTGTTGTTATGTTTGCATGTAGAAAATAGGACCAAGGATGTTGGACCATGAAGGAAAAGAAGTGCCTGGAAATAAAGGATACAAGTAAGACAAAATTTGTTTATTACCTTTGCTTAGGACTAAATTTATGCACCATCGTCATATTTGCCAGAGGTAAGATAAATGACAGTAGTTTTTTGGAATAAACCCAAATCATGCCTTGCTTGTTTCCTCTAGAACCTTTACCAATCAAAACTGCCCATATGTTATGAAACCATACTTAAAGGCCCTCTCTGTATGACAACTTCATTTGTTTTCAGATATTTTGGAGCTGCCAAGGAACTACCTGGGGTAAAAGAACTATTTGAACAAGAGCGTAAGTAAAAAATTTTCTTTGAATGTCCACTGAATTTTTAAGATTTTGCATGGAATAGTAAACGAAAGCATTTCATTGAAAATAAGTGTACACAAGGCTGTAATGGTTATTACTTGAAAGCCCAAATTGTGTTTATTGGGACTTTGAATTTGATTGAGGAAGAAACATATTTATGGTCAATTACTTTTTATTATAAATATTTATGAATACATGTATATGTTATATGTGTCTGTTGAGTGACAAGGAAAGGCGTATGGTATTTCTGTTATGTTTATTTTGTAGCTTTGTCTGCACCACGAAAGACAAGAGCAGAGCTCATGAAGGACATAGACGCAGATTACTATGGTTACCGGGATGAAGATGATGGGGTATTAGTGCCGTTAGAGCAGAAGCAGGAAAAACTTGGTTAGTTTCATCATTTTTTGAAGTGCTGTAAATTTTGTGATAATTCTGATAAGTCATCTGGAAAGTAGCACGAATTTGTCCCAAACGAATTTGTGGCCTGCTGAAGAACTCCCAAATTGCACCTGGCCTAAAGTCCAAATTTTGTTTTTTTCCTCTCTCTCCCTTGTGGTGACAGGTAAACTCAGTAGCACTGATCTGTGCCTCACTCATCCGAGTGGATAAATGTACTGGTAGCTGGCTAACCCTATGGTCTCAAGACTCCCAGCTTTTGGTATCACATATCCATATATTCCTTACAATAACTTTTACCTTCATTGTGTAGCTGTGGAAGCAAAAGTTGCAGAGTGGAAATCAAAAAAAGAGGCCATTCTCAGGGGAGAGAGTTCCAAAGCTGAAGACGGGGAAGAGGAAGACATTTACTTTGTTAATGAAGAAGTGAGTAATTTACATATTGTTTCTGTAACTTGAAATTATTACAGCATACATTGTGAACGGACACCTTTGTTCATATATGAGAAACTCATTGGCATCATGTCATGTATCTTTTTTCTCATTTCATATAACCTTATGTTGTACAAGTGTTTTATATTTTACTAAGGCTGATTTCCCTTTTCAATTTTACCTTTACCAGTCTGATGATGAAGAAAAAGCTTTACCGAAGAAGGTAGAGGAGAAACCCCAACATTTCATTGCGCATGTCCCGGTACCTTCACAGAAAGAGGTAAAACTATATTTGCATTATTCTTACCCTTCTTAACTATGATAAGTATAATTTGGTGTTGGTACTGTACTCAGATAATTTCACGTGCGAAATAAAGGACAGCTTTTGAACTGAAGTAAATCTGGCAGAACCGAGAAGATTATGAAACGTTATGAAAACATTTCTACACATTATGCATAGGGTGAACCAGGGGTCCTCGCTGGGCCTTCAGTTAAATATCCGGGGCCAGTTGTTCATATTAAAGGTAAGCTAGGCTTATGTCTTCGTAGCAGCCTCTTCCCAATACAAAGTAAACGACACTTTAGTTTGGGCTAATGTTAATACCTGGCTTACTGTAATTCTTCTTTTCGCTTGTTGGCAAGGTGTTTATTCAAGCTTATTCTAAAGGGACTATTCTGTGTACTTTTTGTAAGCCATGAAATTGGCCAATCCACCCAGTGTAGTTTAAAAATGTGTATAAACTGCACTGAAAGTTGCTCTTACACAAGAGGTTGAGGAATTAAGGTAAGTCTTAGTACAGTTTTGAACATCTGGGACCTGTTCTCACCACAGTCAATTGACCCCTGTTCATTACAAAGCTGGCTCAGTTGTTCTGTTGAGAAGACAATTTGTCATAAATTGGATGCTCAGGTTTCCTCCATCCAAAAACCTGCCCATCTTAAAAAATATTTCCATGTTGATTGAAACAAGAGTTAAATAAATAGAAATAAGATGAACCAGTGAGTTTGAGTATTTTGCCTTTATGCAATAGCATCTTTATTTCCCTGACATACACAATATTCAGCTGAGTTTCCTGAAATAACTACAGACAAATAATGACTTCAGCAAATTTTTCAAAGACACAGAACAAAAGTTTTCTTAATGTGATTTCAAGGGACATTGTAACATTTTTGCATGGTTTGGTATGTTTTTAAAGTCGTATTGTTTGGCATGGAAAATGTCAAACTTGATACATCATGTGAAACTCCAGTCAATCAGAGTACACAAGTACTCCATAGCTGATGTACAAGTAGGACGCATTGGTTGACGGTGCTTATATGGCCTGGGGAGAGAAAAAGTTCAAATACTCTCATTTTTTTTTTGTTTTTTGTTGTTGTTTTTTCAGATTGAGGAAGCATTGGTACACCGTAAAAAGATGGAGTTGTTGCAGCAATATGCAAGTGAAAGTTTACAGGCAGAAGCATCTGAGGCAAAAACATTACTAGGATTATGACCACTATGCGTGTTCTTTAACAGAGACATATATTCATACCTGTAGCTGGCTCCTGATCAAATTCAGCTGGATCAGCACCACACTGCTTCTAGGGGGAGGTAACTGGTAGTGCTTTGAGGCAAGAAAGGACCATCAATGAGGTTGTCTTCCAGTTCAGCATTCTGCAGCTTTGGCCAAGGTTTGGAACTCGCACGCAGGTCAGTCTCAGTGAGGACATTTGGGGAACCGACTTATCATACTTTGCTTCCAGTTATTTGCGGAGCTGTGATGTGCTAGTTTTGTTGGCATCAGTGTAAATTCATTCGTTTTTGTGTCAATTGGAGGGAAAATCTTGAAGGAATGAGACACTGTGATGAACATTTGTTGTCAGCTGCAGACTGCATGGCGAATCTACTCTCCATCGCCTTCTATTATCAGAACTTACACTTGGCTTTTGTTTTATCAACATCCTAAGAAGGCCTACTCTGGTGAATTCTAGCATTCATTTATCATTTGTATATAAATGTAAATAAATATTTTTTTTTACAACCTTTGTTAACTTTATTGGAATTATTTTTTTTCACAACAGCCCAACTTCTTATAGTTTTATCTCTGTTTTGCCCTATTTTTAGTGTAATCTAATCTAGATTGTACCAGTTCAGAGCACTGTCGGTGGGTACCAGTCAAACACCGGGCAGAAAGACCTCAATTACCATTTTATTGACGTCAAACGTTTGTTTCCAGGGTCAACATTAGGATGTCTCAGGACAAAACAAATACATTGTAACATTGCATATGTTGGACAACAATCATTTTTTGCAGTAATAATGGCTCAAGGTCCTGCTTAATTCACACTAGCTTCACCTCATGGGATTAAAAAATATATGGCTCATTCTTGTTGTCCTGAAGGCCGGCGGGGTCACATGTTACATGAATACAGTTCCTCCTAGGTTAAGTGAAGCCTTCCCAGACTACATCAATAGATTTGTTGATAGCTGACAGGTACATGCACCTCCTCCAATGCAAGTACAGCGCTAATCCTTCTGCATCAGACAAAATATTCCTGTTTTCATTGGACAACACTCACATGAGGGCATATTTTATTCCGGTATCCTGCAGCAGGGCTGAGCGTCTGTTCACTAGGTTATTTCCCTTTGTTCAGCTGTTCTAAAATAATGACAAACAATGCATTGACCTTCAGCACTGAATTGATGGGTCTTTTGCAGGGTATTTTTGATAAACTCAGTTAAGCCCAATACACGGTTTACCAGTTGTGACAACAGAGTGACATCCCAATGAAAATAAAGTTGTTGCTTTACAGCATGGTAGGGAAACTGGCTTATCGTTTACATGTACATGTGTTTGGGCAGTCCTTGACTCAATCACACCCGAGAGAATAATTCAGAAGAATTACCTAACCTTGTTGAATTTTCTCTATACTGGTAACACTGTTAAAATTGGGTCTGACCCTATTTTGCTCGAAAGCAACATCTCATCACACAGGGACATCACTCTGATGTGTTACAGATGTCATACCTAAAATGCAAAGATCGGTGAAGGAACCAGATCTGTCGATTCCAGACATTCTCTATCCTGATTATGTGCGTTACCACATGAACTACCTTCTTAAATCCTACCAAGTGGTATTTGGGCTTTAAACGTACAGCTGGAAAGTTTTCAAACTCTTTTCACATTTCTGCTTAGTTGGAAGTATTTCTCTAATTCTCTTTTACATGCATTCCGGAATCTGTGCTATTAACATACTTGGAAATGATAGGGCCACAAATTTGATTCTACACTGAAATCTGATCATCAAACATCAGTGATAAATTGATTGACCAGCCGTATATGAAGACACCATATGCACTGAAATCTTCCATAATGGTCAGTGTACTGAAAGCCCAAGTTTATGACAGTACTATCCATACCCAAGACTTGTTTAACCTAGATTAACTATGTTGCTAACCTGTAACATTTAACATCTGCACATTGCACAAATTCTTTATTAAAATTGCTCTTTAAATATGTGAA
This sequence comes from Liolophura sinensis, assembly GCF_032854445.1. Lineage (NCBI taxonomy): Eukaryota > Metazoa > Mollusca > Polyplacophora > Chitonida > Chitonidae > Liolophura > Liolophura sinensis. The sequence continues at coordinate 56,612,472 of NC_088301.1, read as the reverse complement.
ACCACAGGAGAAATAGGATTGCAACTAAAGGGAAAATTCAAGGGAACCCAAAGAACGAACAGTTTGGTTGTTACAATTTTGTCAATACTTTTATTATACTTTTCAAACAATATGATCTAAGGCAATTTCTTTCTAAAAGAAACTTTACAAAATGGCTACATACAAAACTTTTTGTCACATTACAAACACCTAATAGAAGTCTCCACTTGATAACACTGATTTATTAAGAATGCAAGCCAGCCAGCCAAGAAGTGCAAAAAACATTTATGACCATGCAGTGACAAACATAAACATGAAAACTCCATACTGTATGAATTTATGGACCTTCAAAACCTGCATATTAAGGAAGTTTTGCATGCATATGCATGGCTGTACAGTTGCTTCCAGGTAATCATTGTTAACCTCAAGACGAAAAACTCACACCAGATGAAACAAAAACAATTGAGCAAAATGATAGAAACCATTTTTCACAAATGTTGAAAATGACCATAGAGGAAATCTTAAGAGGACTTGCACAGGACAGTTCTCAATTTCCAAGGTTACTGTCTCCATTAAAGCCCGGTTTTTTTTCAAATTTTTTTTTTTGGATAGCCAAAACCACGAAAACTTTTGTCACACTTAGTTAAAAAAAAATTGAAACAAGTTTCAGTTTCCTAACATGGGTTATAAAATGTATGTTGTTGGTAGGCATTTTCTGTTTTATTTCAAAAATATTATTCAAGGATATCAGTACTCTGATCAATTTACAGCTGAGAATCGTAACACTGACAAAATTCATCAGTGTTTTCAGTGTTTTTTTTTCCTCCCCCCTTACTAAATAGTTCAGTTCTGGTGCAGCCACCGAGTACAGTTTGCTGTATCTTCAGAGGGTGAACACTTAGCACAGATTTTAATCGCCTATTCTGACCACTGTTCAAAACTTAAAAGAATTATGATGTCACATGGTGAAAATTAAGAGGAAGACTCAAGTTTGGTTGGTGTTTATGACTAAAGTAATGCATTTCCCGAGTTTAATGTGTAATAAAGACATGAGACGCTTACAGAAGGAATAACAATGAACAATCCTAACACAAACCACATGATCTCAACAGGTATTCAGGAACAGACAGAACAGATACTGTCAGTCACTCATCAACCCAGAGAAATGAGAAGCCATCGCACTAACAAATATCACCACAGATATACGTGTATAATACGCCATCACAAGTATACCAAACAGAGTAACAGGCTTTCAGCAAAACAGAACAGCAGGAGCTAAGGATAACATAAAAGTAAGTATAAATGTCCATATCATTAACAACACATTCCACAAACACTCCAGCCCAGTCAAGGTGAATTTCAGCAAAATTCAGGGGGGAAAACTTAAATCACATTCAGTATGCAACATATAAAAGGATACATTTGAAAATGAGGTAAAATTTCCGGATGGAAAAGAGTACATAGTCCAATCACATCCTGTGTTTACAATCAATACGATTCCCCAACAAGGGATTGCCATTAAATCAACTACCAGTGTGGCACTGGCTACAAAAGTTTATCTTTGTTCGATTTTTCTATACAAACACAGCAACTTCCGTTAAATGAGAAATTCCTTAGGTGCAAGGCAAAGCTACTGCTGCCAGCTTTTCTATTCAAAACAAAAATAATTAAAAAAAAAAAAAAGAGAGAACATAAAAAGTGGTAATATAGCAACTGCAGTAAAATAGTGGATATTATAACACATAGATATTGTTCAACAAGTAATCCAGCAATAAAAATTTGAATAGAAAAACATCATACAGGGTCACTAAAAAGTGACTTAACAAAATGGTCAATACAATAATACATGGGTATGAAAACGAGTGAGACACATACAGTATAAAATGGTGGCACAATAACATAGCACCTATACAAGTCTTAAAAACCAGGGAGAAAAACCTTCCTGGTTTTCCTGCTTTCTATACCACATCCACATCCCACTAATTAATATAGACTTTGGAAAGATTAAAAACTTGTTAGTCATATGACATTAATAAATGTATATTATATGGCATTTTTGTTTATAATTGACGGCAATCATAAATGTTTCAAGACTACCTTCCTAATCATCAGCTCAGCTACCACTGTGACTTTTCTATTCACTAACAATATGCAAGCTATGATTCATGTACTTCACACACAATAACGAGAAAAAAATACATGCATACAAAACCAATATGAAATAATATGTACATGATTTCTGCCCCAAAGACAAATGTTTGAAATAGTATATTGTTTAATATTGGAGGCAGGAAAAGCAATCATGGAGAAGTAATTTTATAGTTCATTTACATTTTTACATTTCTTACAACTTGATGTAATTAAAACCTTAAAGTCGCAACCCCTCCTAATGGTACATTTATGCGTATAACAGAATTACATGTACCTCAGAAAAATTTCAAATTTCAATGATCAAGTGTGCCCAAGCTTTTTCACTGGAAAATTCCTTAGAAAAAATATTGCTAACAGGGTGAGCATAGTCATGTAAAACAAGTGATATATAACAAAAATGTAAATTTTTCAAAGAGGTTTTTTTTTTTTCTACTACAGAAAACGAAAATTCCATAATTCAAGTCACCTGAAAAACAAAATCCTTAAATGTGCTGCTTTCCAAAGACTTCTACTCAGAAAAGTCTTACGATAAGTTGCAAAGAAAAACAAGAAAATACATGACTCTAATTAACCTACATGTACAGGAAAACTCATTGACTGTTGGTACCGGTACCCAAAATTAAAAACTTAACTAGCAGTATTTAAGGAAATAGAATTCTCAGTTGCATGAATGCAGGCCCTGAATCCAACACTATATTGGCAATCACACTAAGTGTCATAATTTTCACTTGAGCAACTGTCATCATGACGTATTAGAGCTTAATTGCAAAAAAATTATTTGCCAAAAGTAGTTTTGTGTAGTTAACTTAAGACAATGGCTTGGAAATGTTTTGACCTTGTGTCAATGCATCAATCAAACTAAAAATGGACTCTTTTCCCGGTCATGGCAAGGATAATCTTAACCTGGCATTTCAGGAGTTTATTTGAATACTTTAACAAAGCAAATCAAAACCAGGCATCACAGCTGAATATTCTCCCCCTTAATTATTTGCTCAAGACTTCCACAAAAAAAGGTAGGGCATGGCTGAAACTACCTTACCAGATTAGTATCTGAATAAATGAATATTCTAAATATATATCTAAATTATGAAATTGCAATAATGAATAGTAATAGACAAAATATTTTCTTGTTCAAATTAATACATTGTAATTCCAACAAATACAAGTTTGTTATTTTAGAATGTAAGTGAACATAAAGCCAGCCACTAAATCTGAATTAACTAGTAAAGTAGCATTCCAGAAATGTTCTAAATATATTTTAAAAATTCTACACTGTTTATCAAGAAAATAAATAGCAAATGATCATCACTGCCTACCTGACGCTATTTTGCCATGTTATAGCTATCTGCAACAGCTGTAGGTATTGTACCATCGGTATTAAACAATGTGACAATGAGAAAATAAAAACAAATATGCCTCATACGAATTTCAAAGGTCTGATTTTTTCTTTTAGTTTAGCGCTCGGGCTTGGTCAGGGCAATCTTCGTGGGAACAAGCGGATCTCATCTTCTTGGATTTCAAAATCTTACAGATTTTTTAGGTATTTTTCTGTGATAACTGTGTAAAATATCATTTTTTCTATGTATATATAGTGGCAGACTTTATGTTCACTTTAATATACATTAAGATGTATATAAATATATTGGATGATAATAACCTTGACGGAGAGAAGAGCCATTTTAAAGTCACTTGAAAGACTACCCGTACACTTAGCTGTTTGTCTATAACTTCAGGAAGAAACTCAAATTGGTATAATTCTGAAAAATCATTGAAGTTAGTACTATGAGACACCTGAAGTATATTTCCATTTGAATAAATAAATAATAGTGTGCCTAGCTTACAATGGATCGCAAAACCTTCTGCTATACATGTTTACGTGACAACATTTCATCAAGTGTAATTCTAGAAAGATCAAAATGCAAACTATCCTAGAAAATTATTCTGTGACGCACCTACCCTACTTCATTGCGTATACAAATACTCAGTCGACACTAACAACAGATTCCAGTGGCAAATTACAACAAACTGTACTTGTCATAGTGCATGGGATATACACAGTGCAGTAAACATAAAAGCCTTTACAGCATTTACAACAGAAAACCTGGACAGAGTCACGTGTACACATATTAACCAACAAGATTCTCCCAAAAATTTTACACACTGAGAAACAAGCCTTGTACAACTGCTTACCTAAATGAACAAGGCGGTTATGCTGCCCACACTTTACACAATGGACTGTCAATGTGTCAAAGTGAGACGATTGCTTTATAAAACATTGTAAATCACACTATGTTCATATATATAATGACATATTTACAAATACATGTACGTACATCCTAACTACAACAAAAAAAGTTAGTACACCCATCCAGGGGTACAGAGGACTTGTCACTTTACTGCTACATGTATATCTATCTACATATGGTAAGTTTTCTTTTTGTACACTTCAGCAGATAAGTGAAGCACATAATAAAGACAGCAGAAAGGACAGCAGGGTATGGCTAGTAAAGACCATAGTCTACACAGTCTGTGTCAACAGTTAATCCGTGAAAGCAAAGATCCCAATGGCAATGTCAAGTTCAAGGAAAACCTGTTCAAAATCTGTTCATAACATTATATATGACAGAGCGTCGATAAGGATCTTGAATCTGGTTGTCATTGGTTGTGCTTCTCCTGCCCATAAGGTCTCTGTCCTGCTGCACACCAGCAGGGTGAGTCAGTTTGGACGCCGTGCCATACTGACGGTCATCCATCAGCGCATATGGGTTGCTCTGGGGGTATAAAGTCCTACCCGTGTAGTCCCTGCTAAAATATGTCGGTTGAGTAGGGGCTGTGTGACTGAGAAAAGCACTTTCACTTGTACCTGTGACATGCTGTGGTCTATAGACAGGGTCACGGGCATACATATACTTGTCCAAATTAAAGGATGGATTAACATTGATTCCACAGAACTGGTTTAACATGTCTGTTGAAGGGGGCTGCGGTAAGCCCCGTAAATCAGGAACTGCAGAAGGCTGCCTTAAACGATCTTCAAAGGCTTTTTGGTTTGCTCCACATGTTGCATGTCCATATTCTAGCGCAGGTGTTGCACTGTAGGGGTGAGTGCCAAAGTAAGAGCTGAGGTCAAACCTTTCAAGTTGAAAAGGAGTATCACGGGGCAACTCATGCTGCTGAGATGTGAGATTGCTGAATACGTTTTGATCTGGGATAGACCTGCTAGGGTCAAATGTGAAGTCCCTCTCGGTTCCCAACAAAGCGGGTGTAGCAGAGTTTGTGGTGCGGTCCACTGGCCGCTGAAGGTAAGGGTTCTGATTCCAGTGAGCTGGTCTAATCTCCTGACCAGTCCATGCTCCGTGAAACGGGCTTCGGGAGACCGGTCTACCCATAGCATCACGGGCAAACAAGTCCTCTGTGCCAGGTCTCAACAGAGACGGGTTAGCTGCTCTAGTCAATGAAGTTTCAGGCCTGACAAATGATGTATCTGGTTGCCTTAAGAAAGAATTCATGCCAGCCCTCCCTAAAGAAGATTCTCCATCTGTGACGCGCATGAAGCTTCCTCCAGCACAGGACCTTGGGAACATGTTTTCACTGGGCCTGAGGTAGTTCATGTCCCTACAGGTCGGATTAACAGAGTCTAAACTACCAAAGTTTTGATATGTGATGCTGGTAAGTCTCTGGAGTGATGACTCCTTCTGCTGCATAAAGTTATCAGGTCTTCCACAAGCAAGAAGTTCCATCCGCTGGTAAGACATAACATCAGTTTGCATCCCTGGTACTGGGATGCATGAAGGCTGAGTAACCAACGGTTGCACTGTCCTGCTTGTGTGAGTGATAGTGCTGACTGTTTCCCTTTCTATATTAGACGCAGCAAGTCCTGTGACCGTTTCACGTTGGAGCCGTGTGTGAGTAATTGTGCTGACAGGCTCTGGCCGAAGGTCTAAAGCCTTTATTTCATCACTTGTTCCTTCCACATTGCCGCTGGGGATTTGGATGTTAGTGAGGTCCTCGGGTACCTGGCCAGGTGAGGACTCCTGGGTGGGAGCAGGAGGTGCTGCCTGTCCTTCCACAGTTGGCAGGTCCTGTAAATACTGGCCGAAGTAATCCTTCTCTGTAGGATGAGGGGGGTGGCGGTGCTTCTGGCTGCTGAGATTGAGGAGTGTGGACATATGTGGGTGTGGCGTCAGGCTGTGGCATTGAGTCTTTTACTACAGCTTCCTCCGAGAGAACATCCTGAGGTGTGCATGTATTGTTACTGTGGGGCAGACTATTGTCAATGACAGTCTGCTCCGAGTCCTGCCTTTCTACTGAGCGCTGATCCACAGAGTCCAATGTCTCCATGTGGGGAGGGGATGGTGGAGGTTGGTAGTAATCGTTCTCATCAACCTCCTCTTCATTATCATTGGGCCTCATAGGAGCTCGAGGTGGAGTATCCGGAATAGCATCGTCTAACGAAGCCACATCGCTCACACTGTTGTTGGCATCAGACACATGACTCCTTGCATCATCATCCACAGAACGCTTCTCCAAAGCTCCACCAAGTGGCTTGTCAATGTCACCCAAGAAACCAGCCTCACTCAGCTTGTCCACATCATCATCATTGTCTAGGTCCCTCTCGTCGTCAGCATCACAGTTTCTATCAGGCTCCTCGGTGTTGTTATCATCATTATTTCCCCACAAATCACTGTCGCTGTCAAGCTCTTCTGGAGGCTGTTCTTCTGCTACTGCTTCTTCAGACACCTTGTTGATTTCATCAGAAATGTCATTACTTGGGGCAACATCTTCTGGTTCCTTTGGGGGTTCTTCCTCAGCTGTAGGCTCCACCTCATCCTTTACTTCAACCTTTTCTGTTCTAGCTGGTGCCTTCTTTTGTTTAGCTTTGGCAGGCTTTTTCTTTGACTTTGCAGATGCTTTTTTCGATTTACCAGTCTTAGTTGGGTTTTTCTTGGCTTTCTTCGGTTTGACGATCACAGGGTCTGTTTGGTCATCTAGCCTTCCTCTCTTTCTCTTCCTTGAAGGAGTCTCTTCTACAGTCATCTCTTCTTCTACAACTTCTTCAACAGCCTCATCTTTTACAACAGCACTACCTTTTAACTTAGAAGACGATGCTTTAGGTGACTTTTTAGCGCCCTTTAATGGTCGTTTTTTACCATGAGCTCTTCCAGCAGTTTTCCCTTTGTGTTTAGCCACTTTGCACGCTTTTGACTTACTAAGCTTTTTACCTTTGGTGACCTTCTTTCCTTTCAGTGGAGAGACTTTTACTGGAGCACACTCAGTAGCATCTTGCTCAGCATCACAATCTTTAACCTCCTTCGAAGAACCCTTCCCTTGTGGAGATTTCCTCTGTCTTTTCTTAGGTGTCTTAGCAGCACTTTCTTGCTCATCTTGCACTTCTTCAGTTACTACCTCAGCTTTAACCTTAGACTTGTTGGTCTTCTTGCCCTTTGATTTTCCAGTTGTCTTTGAAGACTTTTCTTTAGCACCTTTTTTTCTTTTTTCCCTTTGGAGATGATTTATCTTCAGCTGAGTTGTCTTCGATATTCTCAGGTTTCACAGCATCATCATTTTCTGCACCATCTTCAACTTTGTCTGCAGCTATACTTTTCTTCTTTTTCTTTCCGCTGGCTTTGTCAGACTTGGAAGAATTGTTTGCTTTTCCCTTTGACAGTTTCTTCTTGCCCTGTCCAGAAGACTTCTTCTTTTTCGAGTTTTCATTTCCTTTCTTCTTGCCACTAGTTTTGGATTCCTTCAGAGCCTCAGATGTTTGTCCTATTGTACCTTCATCTAGTCCAGTGCCGTCTGGCCCTATTACAGCCATAACAGCCTCCAGAATGCCCAATCATCTTGAGGAGTGTCAACGAAAACTTTCTTCTTCTTATCATCCTCAGGATGCCGTTTACCCATATGCCACTTCAGTGAGCTTTTCTGTTTGCATGTAAAGCTGCACAGCTCACACTTGACTGGGTTTTCATTTGTATGCTGCCTCATGTGAACCTTAAGGTTGTCTGCATGTCGAAAGGCTTTTCCACATCCTTCCCACTCACACCGATACTTCCGTTCACCTGACAAGATAAAAGTATTGATATTAATTTTGGGGGGTGGATCTCAGTACTTTTCTTCTGATCACTTATCAAAACTGCTCTTGATCACATTAAAAAGTAAAATAAAATCCCCATAAAGGTGAGGTGTGTGAGCCATATTTGCTGTTGTGTTTGAATTTCTTTTTGACATTTTAGGCCACTTAGCGCATTTCGCATTTATTTCCTTTTGCTTCAATATTTCTTTCCTTTTTTGCTGAAAACCTGAAAGGTCCACCATACACATATGTACATGTGGTTTAGTGTTTAAGCCTAACCTTTTGTGCTACAACACACTACGTGTACATAAAGGTGAGCACATTGGTTGCAATGATTCTGATAATAAATGTATAGAGGTTCAAGTAAATTCCGTGGAACAGCACATATTTGTTCTCCCTGCAAGTTTGAAGTAGAATTGATTTCTATTTGCTATGCCCTTCACGCTATCACTAAAGTAACATCAATTGTACATGCCGTAAGGGTGTTGCTATGGGATCAATTTGAACAATGTAAGAGATGACCGATCATACAATATGATTGCCCCTCCCTCAAACAACAATGTTAATAAAGAACAAATGAACCTCAAAAAGGCACAAAATTATGAGAATATTTTAGTTAATTGGATCAGTTCCTTTTTCTCCTACTGTAACTGAACAGTCCATATCATTTTAGGTAACATGAATGTGGGATACACTGGGGTCACTGGAAATTTGAACAAATGATTATGTATTACTAGCAATATCACAGCCAGTAATCTGGTTTGTGAATCCATGTGAACATACATGTACACTTTTATTAGACTGAATGAATGATTTGGGATGAACACTGCATTGTACCTTTATTAGAAGCCTACATGTACTGGAATAAACCAAAATGATAAACATTGGCTTATTGGGTACCTCATAAGAGACTATCTCATACATTTTTATCAACTGCATATGGTGTCATGTGATAGACAGCCTGAAGGTTGTGAAGAAGGCAATCGATATCATTTGAAGAAAACATCAACAGCAGTTGCTGAATAACTACCCGATCCCTGTAGATACTGAAACGTTTTGTGCAGAAAATGAAGATGATGTTTACAATCTCAAACAAACAATATAGCTACAGTCAAATTTTCATGTCTTGTACAGTTATGGAAGCAGCCTTTGTAAAATGTCAATTTGTTCCACAACAGCATCACTCCAGGAATAAACTGAATGGTACTGCTTTGTTTTATTAAATTTAAACATAACATCTTGTTTAAAAGTATGAAGATGTGTATGCATCTTGGTTATGGTTACAGAGAAAACTGTAGATTTGATAAACTGTGCAATTCAATAAAAAATGGGAAACACTTGGGATCAAAGCAAGTCAAACTCCTCTATAATATACTGACATCCTGATTTGCTGTCATCTCAGCTTTGGATTAATACTTTGTGAGAAGTTTTCTGATGTCAAATATTGACTAATGTTATGTTTTAGAGGCTTCATTGCCATATGAATTAGTTATTCAGCTTATCTCCCTTTTCTAACAGCTCTCCATGGGCATCTAGATATGACAGTTTTCGCAAATTATACAAAGTCGATTAACATGTGCTTGATTCAATGGGGATTTATTTGATTGGTGTTTTACGCCTTGCTCAAGAATGTTTCACCGAAGACGGCGGCCTGCATTATGGAAACCCACGACCATCTGCAGTTTGCTAGAAGACCTTCCCACGTACAAGTGCCATGGAATCCAGCACGAGTTTGATTTGAACTCACAATGGGGACTGAAAACCCCTACCTGTGTATAGTGCCAGTGTATTCAATAACACCACAATGGGCTACAAATGTATACAAGTTTCGCTGTACATCAAATAGTTTTGGCCCACGTATGGTGAACCCATATGTACATGAAGTTTCACTGCATTTGGCTCTGCTGAGTAGTTTTGGAGCTGAATATAAACTGAGCACAGAAAGGAGGTGAGCATCAGTGAATTAAAGTATGAAACTTTATTAAATGTGGAAACTAGTTTTGCAGATACATGTATAATGACAGAATATACATGAGCTGTGAATGGATCATAAAGATGAATTATTGTCCAACAATGTTCATTACCATCTTCAAACTCGAGCAATAACAAAAAAGTGTTCAGTTTTGACCAATCTACATGAAACAAGGGCAAATGGATAGGTAGAGAGATCTGGTTGGAGTCAGAGGAAGAGAATCTCTCCAATCAGAGTTTGCTATAATGCCATTCTCTAATCTGTTTAAATTTCACTATTATGAAAGGAACCAGAATAACACAGAGCCAGTTGATGAACAGTAAGATGTACCAATCAATAGCTTATCACATGGCCAATGTACCCTCTTGAGTTTCTGAAGCTCTGGCTTTCAAATTATACATAGATGTATGTGTAAATTACAGAATAGCATACATTTGGCCAGTGACATGAATAATGTACATGTAAGACAATCACATTAACATGCACATGTTGCAATTATGTTTTTAGTGATTTACGATATTTTAAAGTGATATTTTTTGACCAAAGGATCACACAGAGGGTCAATTTCAAACATTAACTTGACAGGCCATTTAACTATACACCACCACCAAGAATCTCCATGACGATCTTTTTGCTTAACCTTTCTGATGTAACCATTCTGATAGCAACTTTTTTGCGTAACCCACAGGGTTAAACAAACATTTGGTATTAAATAAACTATGGGTTGTCTTGAGTCACTTTTAGGAAACATTTTTTGATATTTAGTCCCTGACCCAGTCCCAGTCCCTGACAATTGACAATCTGGTTAATAAGGCAATACATCAACTTCCCTGTATCTCTGTTTCCATCCACAATTAAAATTGCACACGCAAATCAATAGGAAAGTCTTAAGTTGGAACTCTTTTGTCAAGGTAAAAACAGTCCTACTGTGTCATGTGAATGGTGAAAAATGTTTGGCAAGCTTTGCTGACATTAATGTACTGATCAACTCCCTCACCCTTTTCCGGAGGCACAAATGCCATCTCTTACCTCTAGGAACTTCCTCAATCTTACCTATCATTCCTCCACTCTAATTTTACTTTTTATGACGCCCTTGTTATAGTAAATGTGATCAAAATAGTTGCCTAACATTTCTGACAGGTCACATGATACAGTTGGACTTTTTCTACCTTTAACGATAACATAGTTCGAACTCGAAATTCCCCCATTGGAGTTGGTCAGTCATACCTACATGTAATTAACACATAGTACATATGCATCTCTTGAATTCACATTGCACGGGTGTATTGCTTAAGGCACAAGGAAATGCAGTGTTAAGCATCAAAGAAATGCAAAAGCAAATTAGGCAAAGGTGAAATCACAAATCTCTTCTTTTTATCCAACTCGTTTCATAATCTTTCTTTTGAAATGAACACTTGAGTCAGAGTCTCTGTTTTTTCATATGGCTGCCATAAACCAAAACTTTGATCAACGCAGCCCATTCAAATAGGGGCCTATAATACTTCTCCTCAATAAAACCCAAAAAGAATGAATCTTTATCTTAAGCAGACTGACTTAACTGTACTCACGTCGAAACGGTCATACTACATGTATCCTGCTTGGATAAAAATGAACATTCAAAATAAACTGGACTCGCAGACAGGACACAAATACAGGCGAATTACGACCTCTGTAAAGTCAGATACAAATTCAGCGAGTTTGCTTACTCTTCTAATATCAGCTATAAGATGTTTGAACGTCATGACACAAAAATCAAATCCAGATTACAGCAGGACGGTACAATTCTGGACTTCAAACAAAGCTATTATAAGTTCTTAAATTCCTTCCAAATTCTTCACGTCATTAAAACATAAATGATTTATATGATGATGGATGGAAAACTGTCACTTGATTTGCAGAAGGTATTGATAAAAAATCAAGAATACTGATCAGTCAGTAATGAGACAAACCATTTGGAGTATCAAAAAAGGGAATCAATGTCTTTGACATAACAATTTTGGAATTCCAATTTATCATTTTTTTAGATAAATTCAACAAAAATTTGATTTTTTAGGGTTATCAAACTCAGATTGTAGAAAACTTCTAAATTGAATGCGGGGTACCGACATCTAATGTGCAGGAACACCTTTGTGTATGTCATGAGCCTATGATTAGGCAGTTTGTGACGTGATATGGTCATTTCTAAAAATTGCTGCTTAGTTTGGACCCCACGATATAACTGCAGACGATAAAACCCTTTTATATGAACTATTAAGTGACAATCGATATCAAGGTAACAGAGTGTAAAATTACTCTGACAGGTTGTACCTGCATGTTGTTCTAATCTGCCCTAAATCTATCCAAGGTTTTACTCTTCTCTGATATATCAGCCTCAGTCCAAACATGTTTGGACCAGAGCATTGAGAAGTTGTAGCTTGGAAAACTGGGGACTGGAATGTCATGCAGGCACAGGCAATGGCACAGGTTATTACTGGTACACTAAAGGATGTGAACATGTGCTCTGATGGTTCTTGTTACATGAAAATACATGCATCTTAGGAGTTCCTGATAATCTTGTCTCGGTGATGACCGGACCCCAATATTATTACCTTAGAACAGCTCTGATAGAAGAAGATTTCTTTTTCAGAGTACATATATTTGTTTTTCAATGCAGCGTTTTTCTAGATAAGAAATTACAACAGCAAAGTGACATCCCTTTGTGGTACATATGTGTCACTTAATGGCAAGCTACGATCAACCTGCAATATTTAACCTGGGTCGGTATTTAAAATAGTGGCAATTTAATACTGATACAAATGCTAAAATTATCTGGAATATATTCTGTAGTGCTGTTGGATATTATAGAAGCAAAAAAGTGATCTAAAATCTGGCTGCAATATTTTCTTTATAAACTGCCATGGTCTGAGGCAAGACATGTAGCCCTACAGTGTCATGAATGTGTGGTGTCACAATACAAGGGGAAATAACTCTGTTGCTGTAATGTTACGACTCTTGAACATGTGTGCAGGGGACCTTTTAAGAATTACCCATTAAAAACCTGTTCAAAAAACCTTTCACCCTGTGGTCATTTCATTATAATAACCAGTCAACAGAGAGACATATTATTTACATGTACTCTGAAGGATCGTCTACTGTATCTTAGTTCACTGGCTTATATGTACATGTACATCCATCAGGGGTTGAAATAACGCCTGTCTACGTGTCGGCGACAGGCAATTTTTATCAGCAAAACGTGATAAAAAAATCACAGCAAAACAAAAAAATTCGTCTGTCACAGGGACATGATCAATAAGTTTACAATTATGTTTAAGTCAATATCCATGCATGTCTATGTTTGTGAAGTCTGTATATTTACTTGGCGTTCTCATAATGAAAGTGTTGTCACAAGACAGTCATCATTTTCGACCCGAACAAGTCAACACTCTCTGTTAGGACGTCATTTAGTGGACAAGATCATCGTCAACGAACCTATCGTATTTACGCATTCAATTCGTACCAAACGTACCTTCAACATTGAAGAGTGCTCTTCAGTTATCATAGCAATGGCAAAATTCAAACTGCAAGAAGCCATTTTCATTAGGAAAATGCTTTTCCTGACACTCTTTCGCAAGGGTGCACAGCTATGATGGAACGAACAGTGTCAACAAGTGCCATTCAACCTGAACTAGAGAACAGTATATGCAGAGCAGTGAATCAAAAATTGAAGAGTCACGCACGATTCCTGAGTCGTTGTTAGCCAACGTCATATAAAGTACATCTGTTGAGTACAGCGTGAAACACCAGTCAAATAAATAAATACTAAAATCTGAAGTTAATATTCTTCCTATTGCTCAAAAGTGTACAGTTTTAGGACTGCTTTTCTAGTTTTTCTCGCTCGAGGACTATATGTGCCGTCCAAGGTGTAAAGGGGAACAATGCAAGGCACACACATATAAATCTAAATGCATAAAGACCAGATCCTCGGTTGTTTCCCTTAAATTGGAAGCGAATGTTTACACATGTACAGACTGAACTCCCGCAAGTAAATATCAATCGGATGATTGTGCAGAAGTCCCAGTCCTGACAGAATATTGAATAAAAAGGAAAAATGCTACTGAAACCAAATATTCTTGTAACAAGGTAGGCTGATTATGCGATGTTGCTTCGTCAAGGTGGCGATGTTGACGAAAAATAATTTCACCACACTGAAATTATACGTTTGCAAAATGCGACAATGGCAATCAAGAGCACTAGACTTTCTAAAAGTCAGACTGATGGGGACAGGTAGATACCTGCAGGTGACAGGTACAAGTATCTACCCGTCTCTGTGACAGGCAGTTTTAAAAATACATTTCTACCCCGGTCCATACACTATATGATAGATCTTTTGACACCAACTAACCAACATGAAAAGAATGTTACCTGTATGTGTTGTTTCATGTCTCCTTAGATGACTCCGTTTGAAGAAGGACAATTTGCAGCCTTTTTCTCGACAATGGAAGTGTTTTTGTACCACATGGTGGAAGGTTTGCTCGTGCTTCTTCAAAAGGCTAGCCGTACGGAAGCCGTCAGCACAGTCATTAATGGTACAAAAGAATGAGTTGTTGGGCTTGTGTGTTTCTTGATGAGATTTATATGCTGATAGAGATCTACATGCATGACCACAAACTGAGCAAATGTATGGTCTGTCATCAGCATGTAGCTTAACATGTCTTTTCATGGCTTCCTCAGAATAAAACAACTTCGCACAGAGGTCACATTTTACACTACGTACACGATTCTCGTGCATGCATGTAATGTGTTTTTGCAAGTTGGCTTTGTAATTAGATTTATAGTCACATTGCTGGCAAGAAAATCTCTTTGGTCTGTCTGGGTAATGAGAGTTCAAATGAACGTTCAATGAGGATTCATATTTAAATTCTTTCTTGCACTCTGGGCAGTAGAGGGGCACCTTTCCTTTACACTCACTCATATGCTGCTCTAACGTAATTGTGTCACATTTGACATAGCGTGAGCAGACTCGACAAAGCTTCATGTCTGCCCTGTCTTTGTGAGCTTCCAGGGTGTGTTCTCTGAACGCATCCTTGCTGTCTCCCACAAAGTTACACTTCACACATTTATAGATGCCATGAGATTCTAAATGTCGCGTAACCATGGCTTTTTTAGGTGACCGATAGTCGCATTCAGAACACTTGTGTGGTTGTAACCTATTTAATTCTTCTTCATCCAAGCTACAGATTTTCAGATGTCGTGTGTAAAGCTTCTCAGATGAAAATGTCTTCGAACATGTTTCACATTTCACCACAGTCTTCTCCTTTTTCTTCTTCTTAGGAGGACTGTGTCCAGAGTTATCAGCACTACTTTCTATAGACTCTTTTCTCTTCTTCTTCACTTTTGTTGTTCCACCATTATTTTCAGGGGACTGATTCTGAGTTGCTTTCAGTTTATTTTTCTTTGTATTTTTAGTGCTACCGTTCAGGTCATTATATTCTGACCCATTCGGAAGCTGACCACCAGGCACGTCACTCGTCGAAGCTGTGTTCATCTGCTTAATGACATTCTCCTTCACATCTCCATTCATGGACACAGTTTCACCACTTGACACTGTATCTAAAGTCACACCGTTATCAAAATTATTCATCATTGGCTTTCTTTTTCGCCCAATAAGTGGTAGGAGTGCTGGTTCATCATCAAAGTCGGGGCAGTATGGATCTGTTTCATCCTCCATGAATTTCACCCCTCCATTTCCCTCCTCTTTCATATGTTTGAGAGAAGGGGGTGAGCTTAACAGGTGATCAGAATCAGCTCTGCCATTCAGAGACAAGTGCTCCCCTTCCTCAGCAACTTTACTGGAAGGACTGTTCTTCACCTTTCTCAAAATACCACTTTTCTTTGCTGGCAACCTTTTCCCTTTAGCCTTCAGAAGTTCACCATTTTTTCCTTTCTTCAGCTCAGCCATGGTTTTTTTCAGTGCGGCTCCCTCTAACTTCCTCATTCTGCCAGAGTGTACCCACAGACTGACCACCTCAGTTCAAGTCTGTCATAATGAGATGAAGGCTATTTTAACGATGTGACCGCTTGGATCACATCCTGGATGGCTTCATAGAATCCCCCAATTCTTGCAGTAGACCTGTAGTCTGAAAAAAGACAAACACAAAATGTCATCATAACCGAAACATAGTACCATACAGGTATGTACATACATTAAGTTCAATATGATACACATGGCAGGGCATCCATTTTGAAAAGGTTAGTACCCTCCCAAATGCATGTATGACAACAGTCAATATACATTTAAGAGAGCTCACTAAGGTTCTCTTTTATCAGGATCGTATACAATAAAATCTGCACGATACAAACATAAACATTTTTCAAATTCAACAACATACATGTAGTGTATTTTCTGGTTTTACTGGTATTAAGCTCTACCAGATAATATATCACTAATATGACAGTCAAAGTGATCTGATAGGAAAACCGTAGAATCCAGACTAAACCATCAACCCTTTGCATTAATTCCTAGACAAGAACTTTACCAATGACACACAAATTCTCCCCTCCTCCACCCGCCGATCATGAAATAGATACTAAGCCAGTGATCTTTGACAAACTTAATGCAATACCACTACAAGTCTGAATGATTTCAGCTCCGTATTATTTGCGACCAAGACCCTCCAAAGCAGTGGAGG
Source organism: Liolophura sinensis (assembly GCF_032854445.1). NCBI lineage: Eukaryota > Metazoa > Mollusca > Polyplacophora > Chitonida > Chitonidae > Liolophura > Liolophura sinensis. Next base: position 56,595,629 of record NC_088301.1, on the reverse strand, counting down.
CAGAAGAATTTTGTGGTGCTGCGAAGACTGGAACTGAACTAACACTTTGTGTGTCCTATTGAGAGAAAGACAAGCATCCTTAAAAACTAAGTCATAACCCAACCTCCTACTGTAGCTCATATTCAGTAATTATTTTACTATGTGACAAATAAACATGTACAGAGACACCATACAATGTACACACACACTACAACTTCGCAGAAGAAACAATACTTTCTACTGTCATTTGGACCTTCTGTTTAGCTCGTCCAAGTCCTCCACTGGAAAATTATGCAGAAGCAGCATGGAAGCGCTTTCCCTACAAATCAGTCCTTAAAGAAAAAAAAAGAAATGAACACTGCAGCTGGGATCAAGTTCTGTCTGGCTTAATGACAGTTTCATGTTATGAAGTTAACCACTTACATATTCATACATATACAAGTTTGGAGTAGTAGGCCCCTTTCAGCCCTGTTAAGTTTTCTCCTTTTTCAGATCATGAATGTGTGATTTTTTGGCATTCACAGAATGGAATATTTTGAAACTGTTAAGATGTACATGTCAGCGTTTGAAAATTTGTTTTTGGCCAAGTTACATGTAGTGGTATCAGCTTTGGGTCTTCTTAGTAACAGATTCAATGAAAGAGCGTTGTTCACAGCCTTTAGTTTACAAGGCAAGTGTGGACAGTGTTCACCGACACGTATGATGTGATGGCTGAATGTTGACGAAACATAACATGTTAGCCGATTTACACTTTTTCTTCACCAATGTATCAAGCAAGTTAAATATAGATTTGCCACGTAGGCAAATATTGCAAATTGCTAACCATATCATTTGTATGTTGCCAATGCCAAGTTGGTGGCATAATTTTTTGAGCCCTGATGCATAATCATGTAGCATGGGTACATATGTTTAATTTGATCTATTTAGCTGACCTTTACTCAATAAAACACACTTGTTAATACTTATTAAACTTCACTCAGGATCAAGAACAACTAGAAACTGAGAAAGCTTGAAGAATAGTTCAAATCATAAAAACGTGCAAATAATCTTTAAAACTAGAAAATGTTTTGGTAATTCTGGTGTTGATTTCATAAATGTCTGAGTTTCATTTTTTTACAAAGAAACTTTATTAGATCTGGCATGACTGTGATGAGTTTTGATGATACATAGTATTATTACATGTAGATAAATGAATGTCTCATACACATGCATCATTTTGAAACTAAGTGCTGAATTCATGTGGTTGGGAATCCACATCTTCAAATTTACCTGCATTTCACCATGTCTTGTTTAATAGGAACAAGTAAATACCGCAGCATATTACAGTAGCATGTTCTCTGAAATATCTGTAAGTATGCGTTACCAGCCTAAATTCACTCAAGCACATCTTAATATGTCATTCTAAATTCTTGGGTATTTCAGTTTTATGAAAAAGATAACTTCAACGATAGTTATAAAAGTTGCTGTAAATATATACTGTACCTGAACAAATGCAATAAATAAAGTTCTGCATTTATCTCAGGTTTTTTTTAAATTGAAAAGATGACCCATAAATAAGAGTCCTAAGAGCATAAAATTAAATACACTGAATAAAATGAAACAATATACTTGAAGACAATTCAAATTAAATTACTTCACTGTTTTAACTTTTATTTCCAAGAATCTTTGCTTTGTCTAAGAGTATAAGATGTAATTATGCACATATTTCGTAGAGATATGAAGTTATTTTCTTCCTATAAACAGATCAAGATCAAAAGTACATCACTTCAGTGAGTCATGACCTCTGCACTATTTGACCTACATTAGGTGCTGGTTCAACGTAACCTCATGGATCTCTCTGCTCTGTTCATGCTGCTACTAAAGCAACACACTAACAACTTCAAATATAAATCCACTAGACAGGAGATTTGACAACTAAATGTTCAGCTAATGTATAAGCAACATTTACAATTTCAGGATGAGCGTACACTACATTCACAATAGAGCCATGGTCAAATTAGTACCCAGTCATGGTCAGTGCCCTTTGAAGTTTAAGGTTGAACTGCTTTTCACGGCCAATAAGACGGTAAAATTTCAACATAACATTGCCATTTTCAGTTTCCATATTGCTTTTACTATAAGCCACTGTAGAATGGGGAAACGATTTTCAAGGCAGAATTTCAATGAACCAGACATTTAACCTGGTAAGCAAGCTGCCACTAGGTTAAATCATAGGCTGTTGAGTGAAAATTAGCAAACAGCTCATATGTCAAAATCTTGCGACATTTCTGTTAAAAAAAATGTTGGCCCTCTGAAATGCAAAACTGACTTATTATAATCACAGGAAATATTGTACAAGACGTACATTGTACATGTGCACATAACTGTACATGTAGTAGCTCTATGGGCCTATGGCTATGTAGAAATAGTGATACATGACAGCAATGACTTACTGGGCAGTAATTGGTTCTCATTTTGCTGTCCTCAACATGTTGGTTGTCCTCTGCATGACATGGTTGTAATCCATGTTCATTTCTCATCATATGTATGTCAGTCTAGTGATGCTGTACCTTGCAAACGTGCACTGGACCAAAACATCTAGGTGTACATGACCTACGAGCATCATCTGAGCAATCATTCGCCATTTTTGAAATTTCCATATAATCACTCAGCAACACTCAGAACTTTTTTACATCTCAAGTTACCCCAAATATAGGCCTACATGGAAAAAGCTGAAGGCTCAACCTGCTGTCTCCGAATATGGCCGAACAAACATTTGTGGAACATTCACATGTTAAATATGGCAGATAAGATGTAAGCTGTGTTAGCCATGTACAGAGAGCAGTTTTGGTCTAGTGCACGCTTGCAAGATGAAACATATTACTAAACTGACATACATTGGATGCAGATATGGACAGCGATTACAGACAACCATGTCATGTAGCACACTGTTCTCAACAATGCTTGATTCTACATAAACATAGCCCTATAGAGCTGTATATGTAACCGTCTCTGAAGATTGAAATCCCAGAAATGCTGATCATAAACCAAGAAATCTACTGAAATATTAGTTATCAACAAGTTCTGAATCATCAACTTTCATAACACATTAACATGCAACAAAATGACTTTTAAAAACTGCACACATTCAAGTTATTAACTGATGACAATGGAAATTAGAACCATGTGATGTACAGATCAAAAATGGCTTTTTTCTACCACTAATTTTTTATCTTTCTGTTAATTTATTAACCCACTATTCTGTCTGGGTGCCTTTGGCTGTGCATGTAAATATTATTAAATGAGCAAATACAGTGGAAACAAAAGAATGCCTGTTCCTAACATAAGAACGGTTTTCACACACAATCATGTTGAAACCTGATTTAAAATTATAACACTGACGTTACTTTTTTTATTTATACATAATATACCTAAAATAAAGCCCTGAAGTTGCTATATAAGATAAAAGTAAGCAGGTATCAAGAGCTGTTCCACTGATAGTCCAATGGAAGGCTTCACAAGCTACTTAAGCAACTGTCATACAGATCAAGTTATCATATCTGGCTTTTTTCCCCCTAAAATAAAGCCCTGAAGTTACTATATAAGATAAAAGTAAGCAGGTATCAAGAGCTGTTCAACTGATATTCCAATGCAAGGCTACACAAGCTACTTAAGCAACTGTCAAACAGATCAAGTTATCATATCTGGCCTTTTTCCCAACAAAAAGTAGAAAATCATAGTAAGACCTTCAAACTAAAAATGATATTCTTGCTTCATGTGTACACCATTACAACTACCTTCAACCTGGAATATCAGGACACACTTCATCTCAAATATATTACACATGGTTCAGTTAGACCACTGAACTGTCAAATCAACATCCACTGATGTCAGTTAAAGGAGAAATCTCAAGACTGAGAGATTCAATTCAGAAGATGCAACACAAATGCACTGTTGGCAGTATTTTCTTCTGGAATCACATTTTCTTGGATGCCTGAAATATGTTAATAACCAACTTCAATGATTTAACAGCTGGTTACTTCAGAAGAAAACTGCAGCTGATGATAGCTTACACAGTGACCAACAGCTAGGTGAGGGAAATGCCAGTCCCACCTTCAATGGCCCCACCCACAACTCTGCTGCAGAGGTCCTATTACCAGGATACCAGAAGCCACAAAATTCGACATTATAAACCTGGAAGAGACATCCAAATTGTAGCTGGAAAATTCATCTTTTGCAATAGCAGAACACAGCCATTGTAACCCGATCAATACCGACGCTCTACTTCACAGTCAACCATAATTAGGCTATGAGCCGCACTATCTGGGCAGGCAGGATCGGCCAATGCTGAAGCCGATAATTCATGCATATACCACTATACGCTCTCTCGGTCATAACCCCTCGCTATGCCATAACATCACACAGAATTAATTCACACGGCCTACATTTTAACGCAGGCTCTGAGGCTCTCGGTTTAGACACTAGAGTAACTAGTCTCGCTATCCACTGGCAAATCCACGCTTATAATCTGACCCGAAATCTCAACAAGAAACCAGCCATTGCAAAACGTCTGAAATTTGCCAGGTCGGACTCATCAGTCAGAAGGAAATGCCAACTCCACTGCATTTTAACCAAGCCCATGTGCAAGAGACAGCCGCAAAAGGACAATTTCTTTACTTACCTGTGCAACTGTTGAGGACTTGCACTCGTCTTGAGCGTCATATTTTAACGTTTAGCCAACAGAAAGCAATATAAACAAGATCCCCTTCCATTTCTGTCTGTTTGTCTACGGTCAATGCATGCCGCAGCCATCAGGAATACCAGTTATCCATTGGCTATATTTACTAAGTTTAGACCAATGCGATCACAGCAAAGGAGAAATCTGCTGACGAAACGATCATGGCGCCAATTTTAGTGAACCAGTTGGCGGTAGAGGACATGCGAAGGAGGATGATTCTGTTAATGAAAAATTACCCAGGAAATCCCTGTATGTGGCAGATTTGTCGTATGGCACAACCATGTCTAAATGGCGCTGAAAGATGTTAAGACTTAGCTTGCTGGAGGCCGCGATCGCCCTTATTGTGTCGCTTGAGTGAATGAATGGTTTGACAACAACAACATTGGTATGTAACAGGGCAGCATGACGGCCCATAATGTTAAGAGCGAACCATACTATAATCAGCGAGGGTAACAAGGATTGTGTCGAACCACAGAGGCACAGTGTGATAATACATGCAGTCGTGATAGATGCGTATGTGTAACACTGACTTTACTTTTTCGTGGGCCATACAAAAACGGAGTGTCAGAAAATCATGAAGATATAATTATATCTTGTAGAAAAATTGTCTCGACATTTCATTGTCGTGTGTTATTTTTGTTAAGAATTTCACTAGGTTATCAATGGGAAACTCTGCTTCTAAATTTAAAGAGCTTTGGACGAAGCTAAAGTTACTCAGTTTATAGACAGGATAAAAGTTATCTTGTCAACTTTATAGTGCTGTGTCACACCTAAAGTAAATGACGTTCTTTGTTCCAAATAAGCCAACATATGAAATTACGAAAAGAGCCTAAAGAACAGAAGTGACAACTTTATGTTTTATTGGTGTGCTTACCATTAAGACCTCTTTTGTGGCAGATTGTTTGATCTCTGTCTCGCATTGTTTGATCCTTATGGCATAAAATTGATTTACATTTATTGATAACTAAAATTGCTGTAAATTGTTTATCTGTATTACCAAAATATGTCATAATGTACCAATTCTAGAATACTTTCCTTTAATGTAATTCCCCCATTCAACTGATGGAAATCATTCATGTGAAAAATTGTTGAGCATGCAGTTAAGCATCAATCAGATAAATAAATAAATTCGCTTTAATTTCTTGATTAAAGGCCTGAGGGCTGTTATAGAAACTTGTTCTTGTTCCTAAAGATTTTTCATTCATTTACAGAGAAGCTGTGACGGTGGACATTTTTGGCCACGATAAACAGTTTGGTTTTGCAATCATGCATCTGTCATCAGCTTCTGTGCACTGGTTCTGCCGACACCTCAGACAGTGATTCATCGTGTTTTTCATTTGAAATCAAAAACTACAAGACTTCTTTTGATTATGGAACACTTTAATTTTAACAGTGTTTTAGACAACCCTGACAGTTGTATGGACTCAGCTCCAGATGACCTTGATAATCTGACCTTTGATGAGTGGGATAAAAATTTCATTGCATCTTTTGAAGAGAATATCTTCAACTTGATAGGTGATGATGGAAAAAATGTTGGGTTTATGTTGAGCCCTAAAGGTAAAGGAGAACGCCTGTTTTTGAGTCCAGATGGGAAGAGAGTGAGCCCACATTCTTTCCAAAAGACTTTAGCTACTCCACCACAACGTCTTAAATTTACTCCAATCAGTGGGGCTGAGTTGCAAGGGTTTCCGGATTTTTCTGCCCTAAGCTCTTCGTTCTTCACACAAGACGCGACCAGGAATAAGAATGCACAAGTTGCTTCCGCTGCACAACCTAAGAAACAGTTATTTCCCAGTGACACAAGAAAAGATGATGTAGACAGGCCATGTTTAGTGAATAATCAAAATGAGACATTTGAACAATTGTCTCAAGAAGACTGTTTGAATGGGCCTTTGCCAAGTAAAGGGAGGCTGCAGGCAGCAAGATTGAGGTTTAAACTAACCCTACAAAAAGCTGTTCAAAACACAGCTGAAAGAGTGCAGGGGATTCAGAGACTGTCTGGTGAAAGTGATGTCGTGGTGAAGCACCCAGAACTCCGTCAGGCCCTGGGTAGCCATGGTGGGCAAAATCTGATCAACTCTGAGACTAATGTTTTTACAAGTCAAACAATAGGAGGACAAAAACGAATGGCATCATCATCCAGGAAACCATACAGTAAAGAAAACTGTAAAAGGGTGTCCACATACAGTAGGATACAACCTAAACCAACACACCCACAATATTTTGCGATGTGTCCTCTGAGGAAATAGAAATGCAGTGTAGTGTTAATACATTCGAATGTCAGCACCAACTTCTCTAGATGCTTGGATGTCTCGATATTTTGTGCTAGGAGAGTACTAAATTTTTTACAGCCAATTTAGTAGATTATGTAATATTTATTTAGCCATTTGTAGAGAGTGCTTGTTAACTGTGCAAGTTGTATTTTTCTGCTACACTGGGTGGAATGTGACTTTGATTTGACAAGTGCTATCATATGTGCAAGCTTTCCCTTCCAGATGTTTCATCAAAAAACCTTTTTTTTGTGGCATTTTCTAGTATTAAAAACTACAGATTAACCCCACCTCCTCCAGATTTTAGTATCCTTACATATACAAATATGGAGCCCTGTTTATATGATCACCCCCTGATTTTTTTATGACAAGAGATTCAAACTTATCTTGGATCTTATGATTTAAGTACTTCAGTATATCTATTTTGGGCATGGTGAAAACTTCTCTCTTTATGAGTTTAGTTGGAGGGGGATGTACTTATTCGTGATAGTAAACTGAGCTCCAACGATGAGACCAAAAGCTCAAATTTATTTGTTCTGCTTTTAAGGTTTTAAGGAGTAGTGTATTTTTATCAGATCACAACATCTCTAACATTAGCATTAATCATTTAAAATTTGAGACTTCTGTATAATAAATTTTGCAGCTTACCCCATTTTAATTTTTTTTCTACATACTGAAGACTGTTTTACTGATTACAAAGTAAGGAAAACGACTGATGTAAACCCAGAAGGGTCTAATTCACCAATATAAGCTCAGAGGTTCTATTTGACTATCATCAGATTTATCTGTCATCAAACCAAATTAAAGTAAGATAGGAAAGTATGCAAGGTTGAGGATAAACTGATTGTGAACATGTCTGCACCGTACACATCGTTTTTCTCGGATAGAGGATCACTGGGTCTGAATTCCTGAACCTTTTCACACATGCTATAAAATTAAAAGTGATTGGAAGTTTGGTGTACTTTTTTGATAAACATTTTGTTTAATGGAATACTAAATCACACTTGTCTCTAGATTGATGGTTTTCAAGGTATCACAGAAAAGTGTGACATGAGTTTTTGCATGCAAGAAAGTTAAGAGGCTATACTGATTGATCTTACTATAAATCGCACGTGTACTATTTATGATATTAAAACAGTTGTAAAGTTATACTCAATGCAACCCATTTATATTCTAAATAATAGCAAGGTCCCTTTTGATTTGCTCTGATTGATTCTTTTTTTAAAAAATCCCCGGTCTTGTCTCTTTAGCTACATTAGAGTCATGTCATTGTTATTTGAATGCCAACAACATACACTGACAAACATGGCATCAACTTTTTTTTTTCTATAAAATGTGCACCTACACATATTAAGGCACAAATTATGGTTTTCCATTGTGTCAGTTTAATGTGGACATGTTGTAGTGTGATTGATTTATTATGTATTGTCAGCCTAGTGTTGTGTATTGCTGATAGGCTGTGTACACAAGAGGAGACACCTGTACTTTTGTTCAGAGTTTCAGGCTATTACTGTGCTCTTAACACGCTACTTCTGTCTTGCACAGGGGGAACCTAGTGATTTTTAAGTGTTGTGAACTGATTTCTTAGATGTCTTGTGTGTATATTTTGCCTGTACATACTAAGCTTAGTTTTGCCTGTGATACACTTAATTTACACTGCACAGATATATATTACACAATAAATATGTATTGTAGTGGACTAGCTATAGCAAGTATGTCTTACTGTCATGATAACTAGTAATTAATTGAAGGAACTAACACCTGTTTGTAGTATACAGTATATTTCTGTGTTTTTATTTTCTACTTAAACATATTATATGTGCCTTGGGTAAACAGAACTAGTTTTAATTCTCAGCTGTTAATGGTATCAGTTTTTTTAATTATGGTAAACCTGCACTATTTTATTTGCTTCTGTGTGAGCAATGATTTTTTTCTCTCTTTTTTTTTTAAATACTATGGTGATATACTTTTTATCACTGTGATACAAGGTTGTGTTTTATACAAAATCAATAAAATAGCCAATTGAAAAGTTTTGGTATGTTCACTAAAAATTTTATAAGCAAGATGTGTTTTGTGTGTGTTAAATATCACATTAATCTAATCTTTAATAAATGTCATTGTGCATTCTAAAGTCACGATAGAATGGCATTAAATAATTGGTGCATCCTTTGTAAAAATCACACATTTAAATATTAAAGGTACCTGCTTTAAATGAGGGGTATCTAGTTGAGGTCAGACCTGTATCTTGCATAATAAATATACTCTGTGTTGCATAATTATTGTTGGTTTTTGGTACTGTAATGCATGCTTGCCATTAAGTTTCTTCTTTACTGATCTGCAGTTAAAAGATAGTTTAAACCATTATTATGTCACTTTAGTCAATGTAGTCACTGTCTGTGAAACTTACCATTAAGTGATTGCTTTGAATTGTACTAATATATACAGTATACAACATACTTTAATTGCATCTCTGATCCAGGATACTCAAAATATAGATATGTACGAAATGAAAGTTTTAAGTAAGATCGTCAAGAAGATTTTGTTCCCACATACTCTAGTGGCAGGAACTGTTGTGTTTTCCACATTGTTAGTGATAGAATCACACTGTTCCCAATTTTGTAACCCTAAGAACTGTATGTAGAAAACTTAATTATGTGCTGTCTCTAGGCAACCTTTCACTTCAATTTCTTTCTTTAATAAGATATAGTTTTAAGTAAATTTTTAAAGAGTATGTAATCTTTGTATTATTTGATTGTTTCTGTTGTTGTTGTGATTAAATAATTATGCAATACTGGATTAATACAAAGATTAGGTTAGACTCTTTGAAATTTGCAAATATGTTTACCGCATGTAGAATACTTTTAGTACATATGCACCTGCAGGATAAAACCTTTGTACATACGCTACCTCACACATCTGTATAGTTTTCATATTTCCAAGCGCATGGAAAAACAATTTCATGCATGACGAAAATTTAAATTTCTGTGTATATGATTGGTTTAATGCACAGTGTATGATACTAAAACAGCCCATCTGTTCATTTTAGCTCTATCATTTTTTTAGAAACACTTTATTGTTCCTTCTCAGTTATATTCAACAGGTTAAATTTTCAAAAGGTAACGTGATGATGGGTGCACTGGTCACTGTGATTGTCATCTGAATTGATTGTGTTCTGTGATTTGGTAAGGTGAATTGGACATGGAATAAAATAACATGTTTGTGATTTGGTAAGGTGAATTGGACATGGAATAAAATAACATGTTTGTGATTTGGTAAGGTGAATTGGACATGGAATAAAATAACATGTTTGTGGAACTATATGGTGATGTGCTAAGTCTGAGCTTTTGCTAAAATAGCTCAGATAATAAAATAATGAAACTTTGTGCTATGCTCATCCCAGAGTTTGTCCATTTTGTATGAATACTAGACTTTTGACATCTTGAAAATATGGATAAGTCTGAGGCTTTCAGATATATAAATTTCAGATTCCTCAAAAGGTTAGTATAAAATTATTCTCAAAAAAGAAAAACTTATTTGAAATTTATCGAAACAGGCCATGTTTACATTCTCTCTTTGCATCCTCCCCATGTATTTTGTGTATACGAGGCATGTTTAGTAAGTGAAAGTGAACATTTTAAAGTTATACTTGAAACTAATCAAAAGGCCTGGAGTGCAGGAAAGTTTTGTGAGTGTGTGAGAATCTTGATACATGCTGGTTTTGTGGTTTATATTTTTTTCTTGATCAAACATCAGAAGATCCAGAGGTTTTGTAGTTCATTTGATGGCCGAATTTATGGTCGCCAAGACCCCTACAGACAATGTAAATGGCGAAATCTGGAAATTCCCTGTTCATGGTCAGAACCCTTTCTCGTGTGGTTAAGAGTAATGCACCTTACAAACTTGGCTACATGCTGTTACCACTAATAGACTGACAATACCACAGCTGTGAACCAACAAACTCTTTCACAATACAGCCAAAGACCCAAAAACTGTAACAATACCATAGCTAATGACCAACAGTTCCCTGACAATACCACAGCCAAGGACCAACAGTTCCCTGACAATACCACAGCCAAGGATCAACAGCTCCCTGACAATACCACAGCCAAGGACCAACAGTTCCCTGACAATACCACAGCCAAGGACCAACAGTTCCCTGACAATACCACAGCCAAGGACCAACAGTTCCCTGACAATACCACAGCCAAGGACCAACAGCTCCCTGACAATACCACAGCCAAGTAACAACAAACCATGATAATACCAGTCAAGTAACAACAAAGTATGACAATGGCACAGCCAAGTAACAACAAACTATGACAATACCACAGTCAAGTACCAACAAAGTATGACAATGCCACAGTCAAGTAACAACAAACTATGACAATACCACAGTCAAGTAACAACAAACTATGACAATACCACAGCCAAGTAACAACAAACTATGACAATACCACAGCCAAGTAACAACAAACTATGACAATACCACAGTCAAGTAACAACAAACTATGACAATACCACAGCCAAGTAACAACAAACTATGACAATACCACAGCCAAGTACCTACAAACTATGACAATAACACAGCCAAGTACCAACAAACTGACAATACCAGTCAAGTACCAACAAACTATGACAATACCACAGTCAAGTAACAACAAACTATGACAATACCACAGCCAAGTACCTACAAACTATGACAATATCACAGCCAAGTACCAACAAACTATGACAATACCAGTCGAGTACCAACAAACTATGACAATACCACAGCCAAGTACCAACAAACTATGACAATACCACAGTCAAGTACCAACAAACTATGACAATACCACAGCCAAGAAACAACAAACTATGACAATACCACAGCCAAGTAACAACAAACTATGACAATACCACAGCCAAGTAACAACAAACTATGACAATACCACAGCCAAGTAACAACAAACTATGACAATACCACAGTCAAGTAACAACAAACTATGACAATACCACAGTCAAGTAACAACAAACTATGACAATAACACAGCCAAGTAACAACAAACTATGACAATACCACAGTCAAGTAACAACAAACTATGACAATAACACAGCCAAGTAACAACAAACTACGACAATACCAGTCAAGTACCAACAAACTATGACAATACCACAGTCAAGTACCAACAAACTATGACAATACCACAGCCAAGTACCTACAAACTATGACAATACCACAGCCAAGTACCAACAAACTATGACAATACCACGGCCAAGTAACAACAAACTATGACAATACCACAGCCAAGTAACAACAAACTATGACAATACCACAGCCAAGTAACAACAAACCATGACAATACCAGTCAAGTAACAACAAACTATGACAATAACACAGCCAAGAAACAACAAACTATGACAATACCACAGCCAAGTACCAACAAACTATGACAATATCACAGCCAAGTACCAACAAACTATGACAATACCACGGCCAAGTAACAACAAACTATGACAATACCACGGCCAAGTAACAACAAACTATGACAATACCACAGCCAAGTAACAACAAACTATGACAATACCACAGCCAAGTAACAACAAACCATGACAATACCAGTCAAGTAACAACAAACTATGACAATACCAGTCAAGTATTAACAAACTATGACAATGCCACGGCCAAGTAACAACAAACTATGACAATAACACGGCCAAGTAACAACAAACTATGACAATCTATGGCAATACTACAGCCAAGTACCAACAGAGACAATAAAACAGCCAAGTACCAACAAACTATGAAAATATTACAGCCAACAGACTCTGGCATTACTACAGCAAAGTACTAATAGCTCCCTCACAATACTACTGCCAAGAACAAACAGACTCCCTGACAAAACTGCAGCCAATTACCAGTAAACTGTCAATACTACGGCCGAGTACCAGTAGACTCTGACAATACTACAGCCAAGTACCAGTAGACTCTGACAAAACTACATGTACACAATGCACCAGTAGATTCTGACAATGCTACAACCAACTACCAATTAAAAGCCTCCTTGACAATAACAAAGCCAAGTACCAAAAGGTCACTCATAATACTACAGCCCAGTACGAAAAAATCTGACAATACTACAGACAAGTACCAATAGTCTGACAATGCTACAGCTATGTACCAATTAAGTCTCCTTGACAATACTAAAGCCAAGTACCAAAAGCTCTCTCACAAAACTACAGCCCAGTACGATAAAACCTGACAGTACTAAAGCCAAGTACCAAAAGCCCTCTCACAAAACTACAGCCCAGTACGATAAAACCTGACAGTACTACAGCCAAGTACCAAAAGCTCTCTCACAAAACTACAGCCCAGTACGATAAAACCTGACAGTACTACAGCCAAGTACCAAAAGCTCTCTCACAAAACTACAGCCCAGTACGATAAAACCTGACAGTACTACAGCCAAGTACCAAAAGCTCTCTCACAAAACTACAGCCCAGTACGATAAAACCTGACAGTACTACAGCCAAGTACCAAAAGCTCTCTCACAAAACTACAGCCCAGTACGATAAAACCTGACAGTACTACAGCCAAGTACCAAAAGCTCTCTCACAAAACTACAGCCCAGTACGATAAAACCTGACAGTACTACAGCCAAGTACCAAAAGCTCTCTCACAAAACTACAGCCAAGTACCAAAAAACTCTGATAATGCTACCACGAGGCAGCGCACAGCTCCCTTTTAATAAAACAGCCAAGTACATGTATCAACAAATTCAGATGGATGTGGTACAGCAAAGCTCAGTAAACATTGCCTTTCTGATTAACAAGGATACAGATCATTAAAAACTATTAAGCCTATCCAGAAGATAAAAGATTACAGCACAGAGCGCAAAACTAGAGCAGCGACGATGAAGTGATAGTTGGCAAACTTTAGGTCGCATATAACTGGTGAAATAAGATCTCGTCAATTTGTCTTTATTATTTGGGGATTTTATTCTAACAATTCATGTAAATTCTTAAAAAGTTCAAGGTAACATGCCCCTTTGTACCATGGCTGAAGCAGAATTAGATAAACCAAATATGCAGAAATGTTTTAAATAATTGCTATATTTTAAATGTCACTGATCTAGAATGACTCCAAATGCCGTATTAAGTATCTCTGATTTTTAAAGATTAATTTGTCTGATTGTTGTTTAACGCCATACTCAAGAATTTTATACTTGTATGATAGCGATCAGTTTAATGGCAAAGGAAACCGGGGTAAACCACCAAATCATGGCAAGTCACTGACAAACTCTCACACATGACCTATAGACATGCACACCACATTGGTGGAAGACTGTTCCAATGGCCTGACAAGCAGGGGAATCTACAATCTCCCTGATTGAATTTGTAATTTGTGTGTCCTAGCGATTGAAAGACAAGCATCTCAAAGCCACCATCCACTCCCTCACCAATTTTGTATTTGAATGGAGCTAATGTATGACTATCAATGCAGGAATCCAATAATGTCATTCATACCGCACTACATTCAGTAAATTGATCTCAAAATTTTGGGGTAAGACAGTGATGAAAGCAATTAGTCAATTTCCACAGACACTGACCCACTTTTGCCTAAGCTAACTTTTAGTAACACAATATTATATGTAGTCAACCATGTGTCTATGCATAAATATGTCTAAATAAAAAAAAGATGAAGATATATGTATTTCTCAGAACTTCTACCTGTAATTAAAACCATTTTAAAAGCAGGTACCATTTTGAGAATGACATTTGCAATAGAAAAATGGTCTCTGTAATCCTACTGCAAAAGAATGTAGACATAATACGAGCGTTGCTGTCTCTTCTTTAACAGTCATAAGCAGCAATATTAGACTTGAAGATATGCGCAATGTATTAAGATTTTACTACTATGATAATAAATCAACCACAAAGTCACTCGGTTGACGAACATGACTTGAGAACATTCAGCAGTCATTATCCTTAAAGTAATATTATTTCCCCACATGTTACTAGCAAACATATGCTCTTCCTTTGTCAGCTGTCCATTCTCTGCCACAAGTAAATTCATGTAACTGTCTTCCACAAGGTATAAAGCTAGGGCTTTTCCAGATTGCCTGTTTTATCCTTCTTAGATGTGGCATCCTTTTCAGACGAATCACTGTCCGCCTTATCTGATTGGCGTATTTTAGCGCCTGAGAAAGATGTCGCAACGTTCTGCTTGGCTTTTTCATATTCTTCTTTCCATCCCTCCAGGTCATCAACACTGTGATGTGGAACGTGATAGTCTGTTTTGGCTTCATAAATATTTACTCTTTCTAATACTTCTCCCATACCAGCATCCTCATCTCTAAAAGTGTGTGTGTACTCGGGAGGAATAAAGGCACCAGCAACGTATCGTCTCTCAGAATTCAGAAAATTGAATGTCGCCAAAGCTTGATCCTACAGCAAAATGACCAAAAAAAATAGGTTATTATTACCAGATATTGAACAATATCAGATATAACAACAGACACTCAATCCTCTGTAAAATGAAGAGTTAAAAGAAACAAAAAATAGTACCTAAAACAGCTATAAAGTAAGATACATACACATGCCAGTTTTAAGCATACAAACCCTCAGCAGAAATTTGGCCATTTTTTTTTTTTTTTTTTTTGATTATTTCACATTTGGTTTTGCCATTTTCTTATCTTTCCTCTCATTTAAAGATAATGTCCAAATTTTAATTCTAAATACCTTACATACCAAAACACATAACTTGTTGTGAACAAAGGCAGCCATGCTTCGCCTCATGTACACCTTAGTGTGAGGCACAGTTGTGGCATACACCCCATCTATGTTATCTGAGGTGTGCTGTACAGGTACCTCAAGTACATCCCAGCCCTATACCTACACCTCAGATGTACCTCAGGAAAAAATCAACACTTAAAGGATATACCTCAGGTACACCTTATAAAAAATTGAGAGTTTTGAGCAGTTTTTTGAACACAAGATCCTGTACCTCAAATATACTTCAACAACCCTGAAAAAATCAACACTTAGAACATGTATACCTTAGAAACTTTTTAGAGTTTTTGATCATGATTTAGTGGCCGTGTACCTTAGCCACTTTTTAAAGTTCACATTTACATTTTACTTCAGACAAAATGGTGAGTACAAATTACAAATATTTTTGTGCAAAAGAATAATGTTTACTAAATAAATACAAGCCTCTGTCTCACCCTATAACCACTTGAAACTCAGTGTGCAAATATTAACCAATCACAGAACACAGATATATTTACCCCTCTATTTATTTCAAGATGACTACCCTGAGCAAAGAGCAGATATATTTCAGGCTGTAGGAAAACAACCCAATCATGCTCTGATTGATGCTTTCTGGGACAGCATTTGTAATATGTTTGGGTACATGAATAGTTCTAAAAAAATTAACACTAAATTTTGATCCACCAGCTAGAAAGCCTCATGTAGATGAATCACTGTTGTTGTTGTAAGTCAGCTGAGATTTACAGATACTGTAAACAAGGAAGAGCATGCACTTACAAACTTACTTAAATTTATCTATAATTTATACAGCCTATAAGCATGTACTTCAGCTACACGAACTGATCAACTGTTCAAACTCGATACTGCCCTATTATACATACACTTGGCCAGTACCAATCTATAGGCCTACCAATTAAACCTTCGGATGGTCATGGGTATCCCCCTGGCTCTGCTGGTTTCCTTCCACCATAATGCTGGCTGCCATAGTACAAAGGCAATATTTTTGAGTACGATGTAAAACACCATTCAAATAAATAAAAAAATAAATGTATACCAGTTATTTATACTTCTGGTTAATGCCACTGTATACCAATTATCCATACACCAGGTTGGTACCACTCTATACCAATTATCCATACACCAGACTGGTACCATTCTATACCAATTATCCATACGCCAGGCTGGTACCATTCTATACCAATTATCCATACACCAGGCTGGTACCATTCTATACCAATTATCCATACACCAGACTGGTACCATTCTATACCAATTATCCATACACCAGACTGGTACCATTCTATACCAATTATCCATACACCAGGTTGGTACCACTCTATACCAATTATCCATACACCAGACTGGTACCATTCTATACCAATTATCCATACACCAGACTGGTACCATTCTATACCAATTATCCATACACCAGACTGGTACCATTCTATACCAATTATCCATACACCAGACTGGTACCATTCTATACCAATTATCCATACACCAGACTGGTACCATTCTATACCAATTATCCATACACCAGACTGGTACCATTCTATACCAATTATCCATACACCAGACTGGTACCACTCTACACCAATTATCCATACACCAGACTGGTACCATTCTACACCAATTATCCATACACCAGACTGGTACCATTCTACACCAATTATCCATACACCAGACTGGTACCATTCTACACCAATTATCCATACACCAGACTGGTACCATTCTATACCAATTATCCATACACCAGACTGGTACCATTCTATACCAATTATCCATACACCAGACTGGTACCATTCTATACCAATTATCCATACACCAGACTGGTACCACTCTATACCAATTATCCATACACCAGACTGGTACCATTCTACACCAATTATCCATACACCAGACTGGTACCATTCTATACCAATTATCCATACACCAGGTTGGTACCACTCTATACCAATTATCCATACACCAGACTGGTACCATTCTATACCAATTATCCATACACCAGGCTGGTACCATTCTATACCAATTATCCATACACCAGGCTGGTACCACTCTATACCAATTATCCATACACCAGACTGGTACCACTCTATACCAATTATCCATACACCAGGCTGGTACCATTCTATACCAATTATTCACATATTAGACTGATACCACTATGTACCAATTAAGGGGCCTCCTTTTCCAAGGGGGTTAGCAGGCCAGCGCAGAGCAATGAACCAGGAACTTCTCACCAATGCAGTCGATGTGAGTTCAAGCCCAGCTCATGCTGGCATCCTCTCCGGCCATAAGTGGGAAGGTCTTCCAGCAACCTGCGGATGATTGTGGGTTTCACCCAGGTCCCGCTCGGTTTTCTCTCACCATAATGCTGGCCGCCGTCGGCACGGCATAAAACACCAATCAAATAAATGACTGTATACCAATTATCCATACACCAGTTTTGTGCCACTCTACACCTAGTATTCATACATTAAGCTAGTACCACTTTATCCCAATTATTCACACACTAGGCTAGTACCACTCTATACCACTTATCCATACACAATTATCCATACTGCTTCAAACAACTGTTCAAACACCACACCTCAAGCATTACAAATTGACCTATTTTACTGGTACCACCTGATAAAATCACACACTTTAAAGAAAATGTTTCACATAAAAGAGGGTACATACTGTAGGTAAAATCTCCACATTAATTTTCTTTGAGCGTAAGTAGGTGTATAATTTAGGACTGACAGAGGACGATCGGTCTCCTTTTCCAATAATGAGAATATCTGTCGAAGAAAACAAAGACAAGATGAAATTAAAATGTTGTATGAAAGAATTGGCTTTCCACTTTGAGATTAGAGCTTATCAAAATGTTACAATGTTAAATTATTAAACAGGTATTAGGAAAATCACTTTTTGCTAAGAACTGGGGCCACTTTCACAAGGTTTTGTTAGTTATATTTCTCTTAAAAGTTATGGTGCCATAAGGCAACGTCATTTACCAGAAAACTTATGACAGACTGATCTACAAAGAGGGCCCATGTTCTTTAATAAGCTCAATGCTTGTGTCAAATTGGGCATGAAGTTTATTTTATTAAAAACACAACACTTGTAGTTATCATTAAGATAAATACCATATAGATATATGTGACATAACATAATTTGGAACTGATTAAATATTACCTACATGCTGTTGCTTTACATACACACGTACTCACCGAGTTTGGGTTCTAATAAAGTAAAGAGACATAAAGAAGATTCATGAATGTCTTCTGCCCCTTTGACCTATGTGGAAAATAAAAGAAGCTAAATTCAAGTTTGTTAAATAATAAAGCATTTCATATTCTCATATATCTCAATGATGCTTGTGATGTATCGAAAAATTATTTCACTTCAAGCACTTCAGGTTTATGGTTGGAAGAAAAATAGAGTAAGCTGAACGAACTTATTCGTTGCTTTATTTGTGTGTGTGTGGTTGAAGCCCATGACCCACCACAGGTTACTGGCATTTTCTCTTGTACTACTTAATGGTCAATTTTCTGGAATGTAAATTAGTGACTTAGTTTAACAATTGACTAATAAAACATGCAAACTTTCCCACATAAGTACGAACTCAAGCATCTTAATGTTGGAAATCAAGTGGTCTTCAATGAATGAAAGACAGCATAGACAGATCCACAAACACAATTGAACATACATTTACTGTAACTATGCAATCAACTTACAGGACTAAAGGATTGTACAAGTAGAGAAGTGCAGGATTTTCCTGCAGAAGGTCCCAAAAATACACTTTTGTTAGCTGTCAATAAAACCATTTTTTTCAAATTCCAGAAATATATAACAGAGCTTTACAAAGCACATATCCCAGAACAGTCATTTCTGCTGCTGTGGATGTCAGGGAAACCTAGAAGCTCCGCAGGCTGCTGGCAGACCTTCTCACACACAAACGGAGAGGAAGCCAGAATGAACTGCTGTGAGGTAGCAGTGCTCTTGATTACACAGAAATTACCCAAATAACTGTAATGGTGTAGATGAACTTGCTTGGTGCTGAAGCCTTTGGTGTTTTCTAATCTTATGTTTATCAAGGAGCAAACCGACCAAAATGGAAGTATACATTTTCAAATAAACTTTTATTCAAACTTTTTCTTGACTTTTCACTGTTCTCTAGTGTTTGCTTTTGCATAAAAAACACACTAGATCTGATAATATTTTACACTTAGTTAATCACACATCAATTATTGTGGGGGAGACCTTACTGAAATACTGTGTACTATGATTCACAATCTTGCTCACATTCCAGTGTAGGATGGACTTAGGGAAGACAGCACAGGGCCCTATGATCCTGACACCCGTGTTAAGCCTGAAGCCCAGCTGACTGTATGATTCTACATACATCAACCAATCCTCCTCTTGACTTAACATCTGTACACTAATTTCTGTCTTTTTATAGTCCATCACTAAATCATCATGTTGGCTCCGACAAAGCTGCCTGCAAACAATACACATACAAAACAAAGCTTATCAGAGAAGAAATGTTAATGAATTGGGTTTATTTTAAGCTATTAATCTACTCAGTGATGCAGAGGATGCACATGATAATTAAGAATCTTGTTTGCCTGGCAAAAAGACAAATATTTATTTATTTATTTCATTGGTGTTTTATGCTATACTCAAGAATATTTTACTTATATGACGGCGACCAGCATTATGGTGAGAAGAAACCGGGCACAGCCCGGGGGAAACCTGTGACTGTCCAAGACAAATATTCATGACAGACCTGCTTTTACATGGTTAAACTGATGACAGTAAGTACAAATACCAGCTGGAAGGATATATATATATGACAACACTCAAAACAGTTATGTTTTAGCTGTTATATTCTGATAATCAGATAATTGTAAACACTGTTTTCGCAAAATTTTTTGATACAAATAAATGAGCCTCATGTTTTCAATACAACTGCTGTCGTCCAACAAGCAGAAATGTGAACAGAAAATTAATAAAATACAACAAGTCACCTAACTAAATCAATGAAGTCCATGAATAGATCAAACTACCCTACAATGAAGTCTTCCTTGGTGTTCACTCTAAAGCACTAAGTTGCAGTTGCAGTACATGAGATATATCTTGGTTTATACTAAAGTTAGCAAAAACAATACAAGGCTCCAATTAATTCTTATCAAAAAGTGAATACATACAACACATACAAAACCACCAGAAATTAAGATTAATTTAATTACGTTCAAAGACAATGCATATCTCTTTGTAATTCTCATATTTATGTATCAACTATCAGGTAAAACAACACTCATGTGTCAATGTAGGGTACCTCACCTGTGATCTTTAAAAAATCATACTTCGTATCATTAAACAGCAAAAGAATTGTAACCAGCAAAAACCATGACCTATGTCTGATTAATCTGACACTAATTTTGTAAGAAATTTTCAAAAATGTGGGTAGGGTGCCCTAAAAGAATGCACAAGGCTTGTTCTGTATCATAGTCTGCGTCCTTATGGTTCACATTTAGAAAGTTCTGCACCTTCTGGTCCATGTCACTGTCTTTCACGATAATGCCTTTTCATTAAAAAGGATTTAATTAGTGCATAATCTTGATATGATCTGTATACTCTGTGTGTTCTGAGGAAATGGGGGGGGGGGGGGGTTGTCATGCTGTGTAAAATAAAGACAAAGATACAAATACAGATTTTCACATTTTCTGACAGATGCCACATCAGTGTACCCTTAAGAGGCATATTATCCTTAAATAACTAACTGCTCTGTGAAAATGTAGACCTCCTAAAAGCTATATGGGCTACTAACGCTGTGTCACCCATATGAATACCCACGGTTTACTACCAGTCAACATCCAGTGCAAAGAACCTAATTATATACTAGTATCTCTTCATTTTGAAAAACACAGGCCTAGGCCTACAATATTATATATACCACTACACACTAACTTTTCATAAGTTATTCGTCGTAACATAATTCTCGTGTCTATATGTAAAGGGTTAAATATTTTTTTCGTTCTTTTCTATGCTGTGTTTTGTAGCTGAAAAGACAAGCGTGTGTTTTAAGCGGGGTGTTCAGTTTCATAACCTTTTGTTGTTGTTGTTTCTGTTGTTGTTGTTGTTGTGGGCATCCTAGAGGGTTGTGTCATTTGCTGCCGATAATAAATGTCACTTATAAAATGATGTGTTCCACAGTTTGTCCAAAAACCGTGCATCTATGGCCATTACTTTCGCGGTATACTTACACCGCTGGCCTTTGAAACCCTCGAAGGCATCTTCGCGCTGATCGTAAAATGACACCGGACATGATTGTTTGTAAAGCTTCTCGTCTGTATTTCGAGCACCCGTACCTTGCGTCAGTTAAATCTTTTCGTTCTTATGCCACCTTGTAAACCACCGTATCGAAATTTACTTTTCCCTACCACTGAGAGCCGATCAAATTCTCACCAACAAGATTCGATCTCGAGCCAGCATATCTATGTAACGGTGCACATGTATGGTCAACATACATGAACATTTTTGGCGAGTTAGTTAAAGAAAGCATTATTGAAAGCGGTATGTCTGTATGAATTACATCAGGAGTTATAATAATAAAATAATTTAAAAGCACAGCGGTTTCTGTTACATATGTTAATCTTAATATCATTATCATTAATTGTTTGTAGTTTTAAAACGTATGAAAAAGGAAACAAGCGGATACAATATACAGGTACAGCAAATTTTACTTACTAAGTGCAGGGTGCATTTATAAACTCTGCACAATTTATTGGCCTACGTACATTGTGACTGTTTGCGCTCCGAAAACATTGAGTGGTCAATAAGACAATTTATGCCTAATAATATAGATACTGATCAACACGTTTATGTGAAAATAAATAAATAAAGAAGTAAATGGCAAAAATGGAATAAGAAAAGAATTCAAATAACAAGGAATAATAAATAAAGCTTACTTGCACGTCGATATTAGGTAATGAATAATTAAACAGATTGGACAATTTTTTTTCCAAGGCTTTGATGATTTATACAGTTGTCTAATTCCGTAGATCTATGTCGCAGATCGGGTACCTGCTGGTCTATGCTGTACCTGCTTTCCGATCAATTTATTCTAGTAGCTAGGGCTCGGAAATTAGGGACTGTCTCCGATCGGCTGTCCGGTGGTTTCATTCCCGAAATTCCGATAAATCCCTTCGGTGAAAATTAATCTGAATATGGGGAATGGCGCAGATCGGCTGCGCCCCGTGCTGATCCTGATTTGCTTCGGGTCAGCCGATGGACTCGTTTCCCGCCGGGGCGTGCCCCGAGGCTGTGTTAGTGTAGATACGCGTGCGGGTCAACCTCCGCACTGGACACGGCATTTGGTCACGTTATCAAAGATAAATTGTATTTGTATACAAAGTCACAGAAATTCAGAATGTTAAGCCTTTAATGTATGACTGCCATTACTTTTAACACGAGATACGTGTGACTATGGAATAGTGTATTTTACCTCCATATAGTGAGACGAAACGGTAGCACATACATTAGGCCTAACGGGTTATCGGTCACCTACGATAACGTCAGACACTTATCCAAGAATTATACTCATGGTAATCTTCAAATTCCGTCTAAACTCTAATCAAGCCACAGTTTTGTTCCATTTTCATAGGCAATTTAATCTTATCTTCTATGTCAGAAATCATTAAGGGTGTTATGCTACTATCTGAGTTTCAGTTATTAGCCTAGTGCGTAGCTGGCGAGACATTCATTTTGTTTACGGTCAAAGGGATTTAACCCGTATGAAACTAGCGGCGCTTATCTCCCTTAGACCACTCGCAACTGAGAAGGGAATATGCAATATCACATAGGCTGTGTACATACCGAAACGTCATAACATTTCATAACATTTGGTTTATAAGAAAATGTTACAACCAGTTGTATAACGTTAAATAGGTGTGATTCCAATGTCATATTATTGGAATTTGGCTTTCATGCAATTATACTTTTAACACCTCAACCAACTTGCTTACACGGCTAAATGTCAGATTTAAAGATTGTAATGGCCTTGATAGTAACAACAATTTTTAAAGAGATTGAAGTATGACCTAAAGTTTGAAGGGTCGAAGGAAAATCTATAGACAAATAATTCCAATCCTTTAAGTCCCATAATTTATCGTTTCTATGGCGTAAAAGTAACACGCTAGTAGCACGTTGAAGTATATTGAATGATGTGGCAAAACTCCCGAGTTACTTCCCTTCTACTGTGAAGATTTTGTGAGTTCTCTCTCGTTATGGAAGACTTGCTAGTTAATCTAGCACACGTGCATGAATGCACGTCAAGTTGGATTTGTAATCAGGAGTCGACCAGTAAGCCAGATTAGAATTTTTCCAACATAGGGTATCAGCATGCAGTTCTATTTCGCCCCGTTTGGCAGTCTGAATGACTAAAGGAGAAAAATTGTTTTTCTGAATTTTCTGTGGACAACCTGTATTCCGAATTCAAAGTATGTGCTGTCCAAATTAATTTTACTCGTCATGCTGGAAAACTAGTACGGTATGAATAACATGCGTTTTTATTCGCAAATTTATAACCTTTACACAATTATACTTTTGTAATAAAAAGTTGCACAATGTGTTTTTCTGTATATTTCTCCAAATTTCCGTTTATTTCAAAGTGCAGTTTGGAGAAAAACACAGCTGTTACAATTCTGATTACTGTCCGGTGGGAAGGGCAGGTGATCTACAAGTATAATTCCTTTACCAAACAAGCTAGTATACGTAAGCATATGTAGCCTGACGTCTAGCAAAAGCCATGGGCTATTTACAGAGCGGCTCGCACACATGTACGTCAAAGTCCAACCTCCCGTCTGTCCTGTGATTAACGCGAAAGGACAGACAACGTCTGTTTGCTTTGACAAGTATATAAATGAGATGCGTACTGACATCGATATATCTGAAACGGTTGGGATCAAACCACACATTTCGCTAACAACAGTTCTAGAAAACATTGAGAAAATCTGTGATTTCTGTGAACAGGAAACATAACACAGTCCATTAGTTTGCGGTATTATGATGAGCTTTAATTTCTCTCGAAAATATCAGCATTCATAACTGTTCATCTATCGAAACATTTGGCTCGAAAGTTGTGACCTAAATCTAGGTCATATCTATGACAACTGACATGACGCGATAACTTGCAGGGTGTGAGGAGCGGTGATTTCGAAAATCATACTGAACGAAATATTCAAATTTAGGCTTTCAACGCGAACCTTTCACCCCAAAACTTATTTACTGGTCTTGCTAACCATAGCTGAACTTGGAGAATGCAATAAAACAGTGTCTACCATGTTTGAAAGGGCTTGATTTGTTTCTGTTTTGGACTTTTCGTGTGATGGTGGACATGATGTTGAATGAAAAAGGCACAGAGGACCCAATTATCGTGTTCGATGTGGCGAATAGAATGGACTAAATATAAGAATAATATTGAGATACATCAGTTGCAGACCAGTTCATACACACGAGACAACTCTTTGGTGGTCTACAAAGTAGAAAGGTAAGTTTGGAGGTATTTAATTTTGAGAAAATCTGATACCGACACATGCTGCTGATGTTGACGGTTGAACTTGTTTGTGAGTATAGGCCTTCCTGGTTTTGGGCGTACAGCGTGAAGCACTTCATTTCCTTTCACCAGCCTTTGTTATTTTTCACATTTCATGAAGATAAATTTAAATGATTATCCAGTGCCCAAAAATTTAAACCGTTTGGTACCAAGAAACTGCTGTCCCCCTGTAGCAAGTAATCGCTGGTCTGGATTTTTACTCCACGACAACAAGCAGTAGAAGTAGTCCGCTAAAGGGAGTAGTACTTTTTCATTGAATAAGCGTGTCAATGAAAGTTCAGGTGACCAATCAGAAGTTCGAGGTATTTATATAACGTGTTGAATATTGAAAATTTACATCTCTGTTGTTATATCACTGACTCGGTAAAATTATGGGATAAAACAGTTTAGATGCGCAGCTCTGTTTTGTACATGTCTTATATGGTCGTGACGTCACAATTACAGGGCCATCAACCTGAGCATTTGCGTAGTAGCCTTTGTTTGAGTGGTGCTGGTACAACTCGATGTCTTGATGGGAGTGAACGCGTGCATGGTAAGGTTAACCACATATGGATAAGTATTTACCTGTACGTGAAATTCTTGACTTGAAAATGATTTGTCATTTCGCGAAAACCAAACTAATATCCTAGCGTACGAGTGATCGTAATATCAGTTTATTTATTTATTTGATTGGTGTTTTACGCCGTACTCAAGAATGTTTCACTTACATACGGCGGCAGCGCTGTAGGGCTGTGATTACGTATACTATCACAGACCTGTATTGTTCTATAAGCGTACCTTGATCACCTCTGTACTTTCCTTGCTGGCTTCACTACACTATTATACTACTGGGCACCAAATAATTTGTCTGTCCGTGGTCACAGTCGTCTCAGCTATCAATTCCAGGTTGGTGTTCCCATGTGTCATCACTACTAAATCCACAAAAGTATGAAACTATAGCGGAAACTGGATGAATTCCAACTCCAACCGCCATGTTTGAATGCCAAGTCAGCTACTTCAAAGCTCAAGGTAAGGTTATGGAACAAGACAGGTCTGTGATAGCATACGTAATCACAGCCCTACAAAGCTTCCGTCGTATATATAAGTGAAACATTCTTGAGTACGGCCTAAAACACCAATCCAATAAATACATAAATAAATAAACTGATATACGATTACTCGTACGCTAGAATATTAGTTTGGTTTTCGTGGAATGACAAAACATTTTCAAGTCAAATATTTCACGTACAAGTAAATACTTATCCATGAGGTTAACCTCATCTCAACGCGTTCACTCCCATCGAGACGTCGAGTTTGACCAGCACCATTAAAACAAAGGCTACTATGCCAACGCGCAGGCTGATGACCCTGTGATTGTGACGTCACAACAAGACGTGCGCAAGACAGCTGCGTATCCAAACTGTTACATTGTTGGAGGCTTTTCACGCTGATCAAAGGGCAGACGGGAGGTTTGACTTCTACGTTTGTGTGACAGGCTTTGTTCACGGCCCGTAGCTTATGCGCAATAGACATCAAGCTTACATATGGTGTAGGCCTATTGTTTGTTTTTCCCATTCTTGTTTTTTTTTTTTCAAGCTCTCTTTAGTTGCTGGTTTATTTGCTTGTTGTTTAACGTCATTGTTAACAACTTTTCAGTCCGGTCGAGGACGGGGAATTGTTGCTTTCACCGTTGTTACTGTCTTTAAATTTATTGGTGACCTAAATATGTGTATAACTCGACATATGCTGAAGTTTCTCACGAAGTTTTACCTTAGGTTACTATAAAAACGATGATGTGGTCTGGCCCCACTTAACAACAAACATCCAACACCAAATACAGGCCCAAGAGGTTATTTTACGAAACGAACTGGAACATCAGGATGACTTTAAATCATGCAAATATTCATAATTTCAGACAAACAAATGATTACTGTGTTTCATTCAGTTTCATCTTTACAGTGTCTCTAAATGAAAATGAATGCATTTCATATCCTACCCTAAATTATATTGTATGAGCTGAATTTTTGTTTTTCGATGAGCTCGAAATGACAAACATTCGGATTCCTGACTCGTGTATTTCTTCTTTTGCGTTCTTCTCTAACACAGGCATGTGGGTGTCAAATTGCAAGTAGGCCTACGTGCATCCATCTAAATATAAACTATCGTACTGGTGTAGAACGTACTTAGCATCCATTAAACGACTTGTTAAGTTCATGTCAGTTATATTTAACTCGAGCAGTAATTTAAGTGATCGTTGCCAAACATTTCTTAGAATCAGTTACCATCCTTAACTTAATTACCTGTGGATGTAACTTATTTAGTTTCATTTTCGCGAAATGGCAAGTATTTCACGTAGGCCTATAGGTAAATACCTATCCGTGTGGTCAACCTTACCATGCACGCGTTCACTCCCACCAAGACGTCGAGTTGTACCAGCGCCACTCAAACAAAGGCTACTGTGATCGTGAGGTCACAATCATATATGACACGCATTAGACAGCTGCGCATCCAAACTGTTACCGGTCGTGGGTTTCCCCGGGCTCTGCCCGGTTTCTTACCGCCATAATGCTGGCCGCCGTCGTATAAATATTCTTAGGTTTTGCATAAAACACCAATCAAACAAACAAACAAATTAAACAAACACAAAAACTGTTACATTGTTGGAGGCTTATCGCGTTGAACACAGGATAGACGGGAGGTTGGACTGTTATGTTTGTGTGGTACGCTGTGTAAGCCTACGCGGCCCTGGGCTTTTGCTAGACGTCAAGGTTACAGGTGCTAGCTAGCTTTTTTGTTGTTGATTTTTTTATTTTTTAAAGCTCTTTTTAGTTAGCGGTTTATTAGCTTGTTGTTTAACGTCATTCACAAGAATATTTCAGTCCGGTCGATTACGGGGAATTTGTGCTTTCCACCGCTGTCACTGTTCTTCGAGCGTTATTGCGGGTATGGTCACCCAGATAATTAAAAACAAATCTGGCGACATTACATCCTCTGATAACTATGCCTACCTATTGTAGCTGTATGACTGAATGTGATAAACATTTGTACCGTTCTGATTTTCAAGTTGGTTTTAAGTAAAAAAAATTTGTTCTTAAAACAACTTGTTAATTTTTATCGCACCAATGGTACTCCAGTTTTCATATGCTTTCTAGACGCCAACAAAGCCTTTGTCAATTAGGTAACCATTGGACACCGCTAAAAAAAGCTCATCGATCGTGATAGTCCAATTTTCTTTCGTAATATATCCTCTATAGGGCCCATATTTGGTGTCGAATGCAAGTTTGCTGTTAAGTATGGCTCCCCCACATCATCGTTTTTATGGAAACAAATGACTTTCGGCAAGTTTTGATTGTATAATTATTGGGAGTGGGACTGTATTCTGTTTTCCATGGCATATTTTATAACGGAAAAAACTGTGCACGATGCATTCTGTTAAACCTAAGGTAAAATTTCGTAATGGGGAACATGAGTATATGTCGGGTCATACACATATTTAGGTCACTAATAAATTTAAACTAGTCAGTAGAAGTTATTTTGTACCGTACTTCAGAACGGTACAAATGTTTGTCAGACTCAGTGAAGAATAATGAATGATTTTCCAAATAGCACACGCTACAGCGTCGGTATAGTTAGGCTTATCAGAAGATGTAATATCACCAGATTTGTTTTTAATAATGACATTCAAACATAGCGAAAAATAAATCTACAAGGAGTCTTTAAAAAATTTAACATGTTCAGCCGTTAACCCATCATATCCAGAAAACTTATTGCATTTGAAATATTTGAAACATGAAAAAAAATTCACGAAGCTCATCAGGTGAGATCATCTAAATATCGCCATAAACTATGATAATCTGACAGTGCTTCCGTTATAAACGGTCAATGTGTTAAAACTTATGACAGAATTTTTTTTTTCACAGTTCACAAATGTGGATTTCTCTACGCATATATGGTCAATACGACAAGGTACTCATATTTTTTTGTATTAGCATGATTAACTTCTTCCCAGAATCGATAAAGCAATAACCATTTTCTCCGCGCAAAATATGGCATTTAAAACATCTATACAGGATTCGAGGAATTCCGCGAAATGTTTTCTGCACTATGGGCATAGAGTCAAAACATTTATCGCACAGCCGCCTAGGCAGAGCCATATATATTTATGCAATGAATGCCTCTGTGAAAAAAAGAAAAGCTCAAGGGATCAAACTGTTTTGTCAATCATTCGTTTTTTAAGAACTCAAAATGCACATCATGCAAATATTCATAATTTCAGACACATAAATGAACGCTGTCTTTCATTCTGTTGCATTAAATGGACGTTAATGCATTTCTTACCCTATATTATAGTGAATGAGCTAAATTTTTCTTCTCTGCTGAGCTGGGAATACCAGACATTTGGATCCACAATGGTCTTGGGTGTTGTACCTTCCCTTATATCAAACAACGCAGATCGCAATAATGAGGTTCATCATTGGCCATGGGTGTTGTAGCTTCCCGTATATCAAACATCACAAATCGTAAACATGAGGTCCATCAATAGCCATAGCTGTTCTAGCTTCCCATATATCAAACATCACAGATCGTAAACATGAGGTCCATCAATAGCCATAGCTGTTCTAGCTTCCCGTATATCAAACATCACAGATCGTAAACATGAGGTCCATCAATAGCCATAGCTGTTCTAGCTTCCCATATATCAAACATCACAGATCGTAAACATGAGGTTCATCAATAGCTATAGGTGTTGTACCTTCCCGTATATCAAACATCACAGATCGCAATAATGAGGTTTGTACCTTCTTGTATATCAAACATCACAGATCGCAATAATGAAGTCCATCATTAACCATGGGCGTTGTATCTTCCCGTATATCAAACAGCTCAGATCGTAATAATGATGTTCATCATTGGCCTTGGGTGTTGTAGCTTCCCGTATATCAAACATCACAGATCGTAAACATGAGGTTCGTCATTCGCCTTGGGTGTTGTAGCTTCTTGTATATCAAACATCACAGATCGTAAACATGAGGTTCATCAATAGCCATAGCTGTTCTAGCTTCCCGTATATCAAACATCACAGATCGTAAACATGAAGTTCGTCATTGGCCTTGGGTGTTGTATCTTCCCGTATATCAAACATCACAGATCGTAAACATGAAGTTCGTCATTGGCCTTGGGTGTTGTGTCTTCCCGTATATCAAACACATTAGATTGTAATAATGATGTTTATCATTATCCATAGGTGTTGTACCTTCCCGTATATCAAACATCACAGATCGCAATAATAAGGTTCGTCATTGGCCTTGGGTGTTGTAGCTTCCCATATATCAAACATCACAGATCGCAATAATGAAGTCCATCATTGACCATGGGCGTTGTACCTTCCCGTATATCAAACATCACAGATTGTACTAATGGGGTTTGTCGTTGGTAATGGGTGTTGTAGCTACTCGTTGTAGCTCAGATTGTAATAATGATGTTCATCATTGGCCATGGGTGATGCAACCTCTCGTATATCAAAAACAGCTCTGATCATAAATAGTGAGGTTCATCATTGGTCATGTGTGTTCTAGCCTCCCGTACATGAAACATTACAGATCGTAATAATGGGTAGCTTCTCGTATATCAAACAGCTCAGATCGTAATAGTGAGGTTCACCATTGGCCATGGGTGATGAAACCTCTTGTATATCAAACATCACAGATCGTAATAATAAGGTTCATCATTGGCCATGTGTGTTGTAGCCTCCCGTACATGAAACATTACAGATCGTAATAATGGGTAGCTTCTCGTATATCAAACAGCTCAGATCGTAATAGTGAGGTTCGCCATTGGCCATGGGTGATGAAACCTCTTGTATATCAAACATCACAGATCGTAATAATAAGGTTCATCATTGACCATGTGTGTTGTAGCCTCCCGTACATGAAACATTACAGATCGTAATAATGGGTAGCTTCTCGTATATCAAACAGCTCAGATCGTAATAGTGAGGTTCACCATTGGCCATGGGTGATGAAACCTCTTGTATATCAAACATCACAGATCGTAATAATGAGGTTTATCATTGGCCATGTGTGTTGTAGCCTCCCGTATATCAAACATCACAGATCGTAATAATGGGTAGCTTCTCGTATATCAAACAGTTCAGAATGTACAATGAGAATTACCATTGGTCATGGGTGATGTAACCTCTCGTATATCAAACAGTTCAGATGGCAACAATGAGGTTCATCATTTGTCGTGGGTATTGAAGTTTCTCGTATATCAAACATCACAGATCGTAATAATGAGGTTTATCATTGGCCTTGGGTGTTGTAGCTTCTTGTATATCAAACATCACAGATCGTAAACATGAGGTTCGTCATTGGCCTTGGGTGTTGTAGCTTCCCGTATATCAAACATCACAGATCGTAAACATGAGGTTCGTCATTGGCCTTGGGTGTTGTAGCTTCCCGTATATCAAACATCACAGATCGCAATAATGAAGTCCATCATTGACCATGGGCGTTGTAGCTTCCCGTATATCAAACATCACAGATCGTAATAATGATGTTCATCATTGGCCTTGGGTGTTGTAGCTTCCCGTATATCAAACATCACAGATCGTAAACATGAGGTTCGTCATTGGCCTTGGGTGTTGTAGCTTCTTGTATATCAAACATCACAGATCGTAAACATGAGGTTTATCAATAGCCATAGCTGTTCTAGCTTCCCGTATATCAAACATCACAGATCGTAAACATGAAGTTCGTCATTGGCCTTGGGTGTTGTATCTTCCCGTATATCAAACATCACAGATCGTAAACATGAGGTTCGTCATTGGCCTTGGGTGTTGTATCTTCCCATATATCAAACATCACAGATCGCAATAATGAAGTCCATCATTGACCATGGGCGTTGTACCTTCCCGTATATCAAACATCACAGATCGTAAACATGAGGTTCGTCATTGGCCTTGGGTGTTGTAGCTTCTTGTATATCAAACATCACAGATCGTAAACATGAGGTTCATCAATAGCCATAGCTGTTCTAGCTTCCCGTATATCAAACATCACAGATCGTAAACATGAAGTTCGTCATTGGCCTTGGGTGTTGTATCTTCCCGTATATCAAACATCACAGATCGTAAACATGAAGTTCGTCATTGGCCTTGGGTGTTGTGTCTTCCCGTATATCAAACACATTAGATTGTAATAATGATGTTTATCATTATCCATAGGTGTTGTACCTTCCCGTATATCAAACATCACAGATCGCAATAATAAGGTTCGTCATTGGCCTTGGATGTTGTAGCTTCCCATATATCAAACATCACAGATCGCAATAATGAAGTCCATCATTGACCATGGGCGTTGTACCTTCCCGTATATCAAACATCACAGATTGTACTAATGGGGTTTGTCGTTGGTAATGGGTGTTGTAGCTACTCGTTGTAGCTCAGATTGTAATAATGATGTTCATCATTGGCCATGGGTGATGCAACCTCTCGTATATCAAAAACAGCTCTGATCATAAATAGTGAGGTTCATCATTGGTCATGTGTGTTCTAGCCTCCCGTACATGAAACATTACAGATCGTAATAATGGGTAGCTTCTCGTATATCAAACAGCTCAGATCGTAATAGTGAGGTTCACCATTGGCCATGGGTGATGAAACCTCTTGTATATCAAACATCACGGATCGTAATAATAAGGTTCATCATTGGCCATGTGTGTTCTAGCCTCCCGTACATGAAACATTACAGATCGTAATAATGGGTAGCTTCTCGTATATCAAACAGCTCAGATCGTAATAGTGAGGTTCACCATTGGCCATGGGTGATGAAACCTCTTGTATATCAAACATCACAGATCGTAATAATGAGGTTTATCATTGGCCATGTGTGTTGTAGCCTCCCGTATATCAAACATCACAGATCGTAATAATGGGTAGCTTCTCGTATATCAAACAGTTCAGAATGTACAATGAGAATTACCATTGGTCATGGGTGATGTAACCTCTCGTATATCAAACAGTTCAGATGGCAACAATGAGGTTCATCATTCGTCGTGGGTATTGAAGTTTCTCGTATATCAAACATCGCAGATCGTAATAATGAGGTTTATCATTGGCCAGGGGTGTTTTACCTTCCTGTATATCAAACAGCTCAGATCGTTTTAATGAGGCTCACCATTGGCCACTGATGTTGTACTCTCCCCTATATCAAACAGCTGAGATCGTTATGAAGAGGTTCGTCTTTGGTCGTGGGTGTTGAACCTCACTGTATATCAAACAAACAGTGATGCAGGGAAAACCTGCTAATTAAGGCCGGGTTTTGAACCTTTACCTGGTGTACCCTGATGTAAGCCTTTCGGCTAAGTTGGCATTCTTTCACTTGGTTTCCCTCTTTTCTGTTCCTCTTCTGAAGTATTGACCCAAGCGGGGATATAGGACAGCTTACCTTAATCCGATTAATGAGAACTAATCGGTTTTTGTCTCCTCCCTTGTAAGTGGCCCTCATATATAACTCCACCTTGCACAGCTGGGTAGTAGGTTGATGAAAACTTTCTGCGAATTTTTGTGATTTGCGGTAGGTCTCATGTGTTCTTTAAAACAACAAACGTTGTAAATTGGACAGTAGTGCAAATAGCTCTTAAGACAACGTGTATACAAGAATACACTTAAGCCATTAAAGTTGCTGCACAGAAGAAGAAAAAAAAACATAACATGTGGATGAAGACAGAAGTTATACATGTGAATGAGTGAATGAGTGTTTTGCGGGTTTAAAGTTGTTCTACTAACTGAGTAGAACATGTGAATGAGGAGACAGGTTATACATGTGAATGAAGAGAGAGGTTACATGTGGAGGAAGAGACAGGTTATACACGTGAATGAAGAGACAGGTTATACATGTGAATGAAGAGACAGGTTACATGTGAATGAAGAGACAGGCTACATGTGGATGAAGAGACAGGCTACATGTGAATGAAGAGACAGGTTATACACGTGAATGAAGAGACAGGTTATACATGTGAATGAAGAGACAGGTTACATGTGAATGAAGAGACAGGCTACATGTGGATGAAGAGAGAGGGTACATGTGGATGAAGAGACAGGTTATACATGTGGATGAAGAGACAGGTTACATGTGGATGAAGAGACAGGTTACATGTGGATGAAGAGACAGGTTACATGTGGATAAAGAGACAGGTCATACATGTGGATGATGAGATGGGCTATACATGTGGATGAAGAGACAGGTTATACATGTGGATGAAGAGACAGGTTACATGTGGATGAAGAGACAGGTTACATGCAGATGAAGAGACAGGTTATACACATGAATGAAGAGACAGGTTATACATGTGGATGAAGAGACAGGTTACATGTGGATGAAGAGACAGGTTACCTGTGGATGATGAGACGAGTTACATGTGAACAAAGAGACAGGTTATACATGTGACGAAGAGACATGTTACATGTGGATGAAGAGATAGGTTACATGTAGATGAAGAGACAAGTACATGTGAACGAAGAGGCAGGTTATACATGTGAATGAAGAGGCAGGTTACACGTGGATAAAGAGACAGGTTACACATGGATAAAGAGACAGGTTACATCTGGGTGAATAGATAGGTTATACGTGAATGAAGACAGAAGTTTTACACTTGACTGACGAGACAGGGTACATGTGGATGAAGAGACAGGTTATACATGTGGATGTAGAGACAGGTTACATGTGGATGAAGCGACAGGTTACATGTGGATGAAGAGAGAGGGTACATGTGGATGAAGAGACAGGTTATACATGTGGATGAAGAGACAGGTTAAATGTGGATGAAGAGACAGGTTACAGGTGGATGATGAGACGGGTTACATGTGAATAAAGAGACAGGTTATACATGTGAACGAAGAGACATGTTACATGTGGATGAAGAGACATGTTTACACGTGGATAAAGAGACAGGTTATACTTGTGAAAGTGAAAGAGTGAAAAAAAATGCATTTTTGCTAATATCAATTTATTCGGTAAATTTAGGTTCACATTTCAAGCATACTTTCATTTAAACCAAATTTAGTACAAACAAGCTGTTTGAAATAAAGAAATCTCAAGTAGCTCACTAAAAAGGTCCAGTGACCCTAACTCCCATTATGTTTATTTGTTCCGATTTTTACAAAGGGATTAATGACTCTCTCAGTATGTATAGACCGATACCTATATATCACAAAAATAATGACCAGGGCAAGAACTAATAACGACAATAAAATTACATGTAGTAACAAATAATAACTGCATTCATCAGTTAGTTAGAAGTAAAATTTTTAACTAACACTAACACTTTGATGCAGTCATGAAATAAAGACAACTTTCAATCGTCATTCAAATGTTGTTGTTTACTCTGATAATTGGAAGACTTCCCCCTAAGAACTTATACACTGGACATGATGAAGCGCATAAAAAGAAGATCATACATTTTCCGTACTCCATTAATGCCCGTCACATTATTTTCCATTGATTTACCACTGACATATAATACTATTCTAAGAAAGCCTAGAGATTTCACACCAATACCATAGAGACAAGACATAAGGTTATTTCACCCAAAATGTTATAATATAAATCATGTAGATATACATGTTTAACAAATTTTAATCAAACGGAAGTATCACGCTGGTTCATTTGGAATTATAGGGGCCCTACCAGCAGAAAGGCAAATAATGAAATTTATCAACGGAAGTTTTAGACGACCTAGATGTCATGCAAATTTCCCAAAACCTATAACTATACATAAGAGATTACTTGAATTTGTAAGAAGGTGATATAAACAGATTTATTTACTATATAGTGAGAAAGTGTTCGACATCAAGTGTATGTGTCTGGAAATCACTATCCTATGTGAGATTTAGCTGTTGCAACGATAACAAAACTTTACTGATGTCTTTCCTCATTACAGTTTACCTTTACTATTTGTATGGTCTATCATTTCATCACAGATTTCTATTCACATAAGATAGAAGTTAGAAGAAAAGGCTTGGGAAATTCAGGCTTTAGTTATGAGGGTGCCTTACATAATATAGATGTAACAAAACCGGAAAGGTAAAAAACATTCCATTTATGAGTATCTGGAGTCAGTGATTCTGTAGCAATCTGTAATCATGGTAGGAGTTGATAAAACAGCGTAACATCTTTCACTGATTTTTACTAACTTTTACTGATACATCACGCTGCGCTCAATATTAGACAGATATACAGATGACGCAGCAGGAGTCACTAAAACCTCATATGTATGCTACAGCCATTAATGAAGATAACAGATAAATTAATAATGACAGGCGTTTGCTTTCTGGTGTTAAAAATTTTGATATATGCTACAAATAAAAATGTTTAACACAGAACGTTAACCCTTAACCTCTCTTCTTAGAGCAATTTCACAAAACTTTCTTTTTGCTATAAACCTTTTTAAAAATTATCAGCAGGTTGTAACAGACAAACACGACATGGTTACACAGAAAAAAAATATTTTCCAAAGTCTGTGTGAAAGTGGATCATGAATCATGTGATTTCAATACATTTTACAATTGCTTTACTTGGCCTGAATAATCAATTTACATTTTTCTTTTTCGTCTTGGACTAATTAGCCTTTCAATAAAAGGGTAAGGTGAGCGCATACCTGGGTAAAGGGATACAGGACTGCTGCCGATTGGCTGGTGTGATATTGCACATTTATACAAGCCTGACAAGGATTGCAGGAGTTAATCAACGAAATCATATCTTCAGTGTCAGCCAATCAGCATTGGTTCTAGTTCCCCTTAAGCCAAACATAAAAAAGCTTGAATTGATTCTACACAGAGTAAAAAGATCAAATAAACCTAAAAAAGCAAAATTGTCCATACAAATCAAAATAATAAAAGGGCTGTGACCAGTAAATCAGACAAATGATATATTTTTCATTTCATGAACTATGCAATGTCTACACACATACCATTTATCTTTGATAAATACACGATCTGAAATTTAAATAGAAGAACAAAAATAATAATCAAAAGTATGCATACTGTAGGGAGATTGAATTCTTTGTGCCATAAATTGAATTTGAAAATATTATTCATAAAGAATTGAAATCTGAAAAGATTGTTCAGGTAAACGAACATATGAACTTCACACAAACTGCAACATGGCCTATCCAGAGATAAAAATTCTTCTGATGTATTAATACATCCAATATGTCTTCGTTAAATTTTGTTGAGAAATTATATCAAAAATAATGAATAAAGCACATGTAACAAATGAAAAATATTCCTAATGTTATAGCACTTGTGACACGAGTATAGGCCAAGTAATATGGTGTTTACAGCATTTAACTGAAAAATTTTACATCCACATATATTACACAAACAACTGGGCCATTATATACATGCATTTATACACTACTTATTACAATTTTTACAACACAGAAAAAAAAACCATTCCAAATACACTATCAGAGAAAGTGTAAATTTACAATGAACAGATTGAAACTATACTGTTTGGGAAGTAATAATTGTTAAGCCTTCTAATTTGCCAATATAATTGGACAGGACTGAATTAAAAATAAAGCCATATGACCTATGATTTCGAACCCTAAAACTGCACTTTTACAGGCAAAGAAATGTCAAAGCTACACTTTTTGTGCTGAAACCTACATCCCCTCCCCAAACAGGACAACATCCTACCTCCCTAACAAAGTTTACAAAACCTTTCTAAGATCAATAGAATTGTCACAATCAAGTACAATGTGCAACTTAGTTATGGGTGAAATTTTAGTTCTTTTACTGAAATTGATATAAATGCATAATGCTTGAAAATAATGTCTTGTTTCTGAGTATTGATGCTGTACCTGAAACACACAATGACTTACAACATGGATACAAATGTTGAAAACAACGCAATTTATTCTGTACAACATGTGTTAACAGAATGTACATATTTTTCAAAATACATGAACAAATATACAGCTGACTGAATACGAATTAGTCTAACACACATACATACATATTTTTTGTACATATATATATATATATATATATATATATATATATATATATATACACATACACACACATACATATACACACACACACAAAGCACTATCAAGCAAATACTTATTACACAAATTTACAAGTCATAATAAGGATGCATTCTTCTGTTGCATAATTCATGTCAATATAAAACCGAATGACCTCACCAAGATACAAGTGCATAGCCATTTACATAACCCTGATATTGATATACTATTCATAGTTATATGTGGGTTCAATAATAATAACATCAACAAGCAAAGGCATCTTCAGAGTAGTATCAACATTTTACACTAGCTTTCTATTCTCATGCCAGGCTATCATTAAGATAAAGTTAGGGGCACGAGGACCAAAAACTGGAGTAAACAGTAGAAACTGCATGGAGATGCTTTTACTTCTACATTATCAATTTAAGTATTGTTTGGGCAAATGTACTTCAGAGGTTTTCTTTTGAAATTGGATATATACCAATATATATATACAATTCATATCAATTCTCAAAAATGTTTCTCACTGACTGATGGAACTTACTGTATTTCACCTGAAGCTTAGCATTTTTCAAATAACATATTCTGACTGAAAGTGAATTTATACATACCAAACTTTAGATGAAATACAATAGATGACTTTTAACAGTTTTCATTCCCTATGACTTCACTGTCACAACACAGCACAACCAATAAAAATTTACCACCTTAAGTGCTCATAGAATGAAAGGAATAAAATCTCATGTAACAGTCTCCTTGAACAGTGCAAGTAATTTGCCACAGTTACAGGTTAGTCTTAACTAAAGTCACCAAAGAAATTCCTCAGCACATCTGGTCACTTGTTCCTAAATCAATGGTGAGTGGTCATGTGACCTCAGGCCTGCCTTGTGCACTGACATGTAAGACAGACACTATGATTGGTCATTATGTTACATATATAGTTTTGAACCAAACTCAATTTACCCAGGCTGAACAGGTCATAGCAAGAATTAAATATGTTTAGATGTGAGCCAATTATCTTAAAATGATATATTAGCCTTTGTAGATTTTAATGAACTCAACGTGTTGCTTAGAAATACACATATGTACTCTTCTTCTCACTCACTTGGAACTCAGGTGTGTTTCAAGTGTGGTGTCCTCAGTATGCAAAAGCTGTAAGCTACAAAAACAGATTTTCTTTAATTCTGATTTTACATCATTCAGTTACTAATGAACCAAGTGAAACTTCGCAGGCAGCCATTTTGGAAGGAGAAAGGGAGTCGTGCCAGGCTATAGCACTTCAGTCACATGATTGGAAATGGGGGCTGGTAAAGTTTGTGTGGTGATCTGAGTGACATCTGTTTTATTTCTGGTCTTATGATCTGTATTGTTCATGAGATAAACAGCCAAAGGAAGTCAGAATTATTTGAGAGCTGATATAAATCATGCTGAGGACAATCTAAGCAAAACAACCTTGCTCTGCTAGCACACCACTGACTCAACCCAAGCAAACTACAGACGTGCCACAGGCAGGCTACTAGACTAACCCTTGTGGTCAGAGGGATTTTCTCACTTTACATGTATTTCTTAATCAACTTAAAGAGTCTGATCAATAAAAAAATACTGGACAGGTCTTTGGCAAGACAGATATAAATGTACTATAATTACATACATATCACTAAATAGCATCATTATATCATATACCTGAACATGTTAGGATTCAAAATATTGTAATCTCCAGCGAGAAACTGACCTCTGAATAACCAATGACAGGAGCTCTTCTGATCATAGCCCATTTCAAAACAAGCTTAAAATTGCACATAACCTTAAAAGAAACTTGTTCCAATCACACATGAAGGGCATCCAATTTTAGCAGAATCAACAAGGAAGGTCACCTTGGCAGTTTTACTGATTATCTGGTATAAACACAAGGTAGCCTGTTAACATAATGTTATTAGGTCTACAAGGTTTCCTTTGGGCTGGGTCATGGACTCTGGGAAGAAATTCACAAGCATATCAAACAGCTTAGTCCGGCTATGATAGTGCTCACTGACACCCAAGTCTGAAAATAAAAAAAAATGATATTAAAAATAAATGACAAGTTCAGCTGTAAATGTCAGATATAGGTACCGAAGTTACTAGATTCAGTAAATATTCATAGCAATTTGTAACCTATGTTCATGTAATAAAACAACATAACTGAAAAATAACACAGAGAATAGTACAAGTGTGATGTTCATATCGGTCCATTGGCAAGTTGTGCATGCTAATCTGATTAATGCGTAAATTAGATTTGAAAAGGCGAACTCAAACGGAAAATGTAGGAGTCACAATGACCAATGACAAACACACATTGTCATTCATACATGCGTTAGTGATAAATTTGCTAATAGTTATGCACATTAATCTAATTAATATGCACACTAATACTAATACTAATTAGGGTTGACCTGAATAGACCAAATGTCACTTGCAATATCTTGGCCACAGTCAATAAATTTTCCCTTCAACGGGTGGATATGATGATAAAAAAGATGGAGACACACAGATGGACGGACAGAGCCATGAGAGTAATTCTTAGTCACAAAGGAGTAAAAAGAACAAAAGACTCACCTTCTCGCATCTCCTGGTCATCACTATCCTCCATAAACAAGGTAGATGCCAACAACTGAAACTGAAAGTAAAATTGGTTTTTACGTTTTGCAAACAACCCAGGATAGATTCCCAATGTCAGAGCTATGCTAAAACATTTCTTGTGATGTGTATACACATAACCAGCAATTTGTTAAACATTTAAGCTCTGTTTATGAAAGAGATAACCAGGCTTACCTCCCTTGTTTCTTCTGGGTCACTGTGATCAACAACAGCGGCGAGGTCAGCTTGCAGGTAGGTAAGGGCCCTCACTGGATTACTACATGCCATCTCTTGAAACTGAAACTTCCTGATGAGGTACTTACATCGCCTTAATAAGTGTTCAGTAGATGGACGGAACAACTGCCAACAGAGAAAACAGACATTTTTTTATAAACTGGTTATGTACTAAGAATATCTAGGACAGAAAAGCCTAAGAAGCTGCGGAAATCCAAATGAATGACATTAAGAGGATAATGACTTGTTTCCAAGCGAAACTAAAGAAAAAGTATAAGTTCACAAGGTCTATCCTCCTGCATGGTGTGTCCTCAGTTAAAACCTGTTCAAACAAGTTGAAGTACAAATTAAAGCAAAGTGAGATCAAGTTTAGAAGAATGGTACAAATCACTAAAACTGGGGTCACACTGTAGTCTGTAAGGGCTTTGTAGCTGATTTGTCACATTCTAAAACTAGGGTCACACTGTAGTCTATAAGGGCTTTGTAGCTGATTTGTCACATTCCAAAACTAGGGTCACACTGTAAGGGCCTTGTAGCTGATTTGTCACATTCTAAAACTGGGGTCACACTGTAGTCTGTAAGGGCTTTGTAGCCGATTTGTCACATTCTAAATCTGGGGTCGCACTGTAGTCTGTAAGGGCCTTGTAGCTGATTTGTCACATTCTAAAACTGGAGTCACACTGTAGTCTGTAAGGGCTTTGTAGCTGATTTGTCACATTCTAAAACTAGGGTCACACCGTAGTCTGTAAGGGCTTTGTAGCTGATTTGTCACATTCTAAAACTGGGGTCACACCGTAGTCTGTAATGGCTTTGTAGCTGATTTGTCACATTCTAAAACTAGGGTCACGCTGTAGTCTGTAAGGGCCTTGTAGCTGATTTGTCAAATTCTAAAACTGGGGTCACAATGTAGTTTGTAAGGGCCTTGTAGCTGATTTGTCACATTCTAAAACTGGGGTCACAATGTAGTCTGTAAGGGCATTGTAGCTGATTTGTCACATTCTAAACTAGGGTCACACTGTAAGGGCCTTGTAGCTGATTTGTCACATTCTAAAACTAGGGTCACACTGTAGTCTGTAATGGCCTTGTAGCTGATTTGTCACATTCTAAACTAGGGTCACAATGTAGTCTGTAAGGGCCTTTGCCTCTCTATACATGAGTGAATGATTGCTGCACAAGCTCCAACGACTGGTTCCAGCATCCATAGAAATCAATCTGCCTCACCTTAAGTGACCAAAAGTCATCCAGTCTCACTTTGGGTATGATGTCTTTTCCTGGATTGCCACCAAATAAATAATGGACCTAAAACAGGCACAAACCAAACTTACAGATTTCACATTTTTTCTTGAAACGTGAATCAGAAAATATTAATACGTCCACTTGATGATATCAAAATTCATAAGAAACAGGAGTTAAAGTTCAAAAGGCTATGTCCCTCTTGAAGTAATGAATATTTCTTTCCTTACAAAACAGGAGATTCTTATTAGAGAGGACGGGGGTAACTGTTATTAGTTATCTGTCCTGTTCATTTTGTTATTTTACTTACCTTTCGTGCATGGTCATAAACAAGCTGGTGTGCAAACCTTGGAACAGGTTCTACATGCTGCATCTTTGTCCAATAACTTTGACCAGAGTTCTCGT
This sequence comes from Liolophura sinensis, assembly GCF_032854445.1. Lineage (NCBI taxonomy): Eukaryota > Metazoa > Mollusca > Polyplacophora > Chitonida > Chitonidae > Liolophura > Liolophura sinensis. The sequence continues at coordinate 56,552,815 of NC_088301.1, read as the reverse complement.
TTTTGTAAATACAAGACCTGAAGAGAACGGTATCTTCACTATCATATCAGCAGTAGATATAAGGAAATTAGCAATGAGATTAAAACCACCACCTTGGCAATGGACATACGGTAAATGACATGAAGTTTTGCACGCAAGTTACTGTCGTTTACTTTCGTACAATCCGAGTTGGAAGCAAGATGACAGAAGACAGCGACTAGCCCATTACATTACCCTGCATGGCACTGAGCTGCTCTGGTTGCTAATCCTTGCCTTATCGAATCAAGTCACTAACAGTCTCGCAACGAGTAGGCCTAAATGTACATCTCTACACATACCCATGAATGAAATCGAAGACAGTATAAAGAAGGGCGATGTCTATTACAAACCTTTAAAGTTCAGACACTGTCTGAAAGCATGACCATGCCAAACAAGGATTGTACACTATTGACAAACCAATTATACACCTCACACCATTATCTGGTGAACGGTTGTCTGCTGAGGGCCCTCATTATGCAACGGATATGTGTATAAATATACTTCAGCTAAAAATTAATTTCACAGAGAAATATCACCAGCTTCCCGTGTCCATGTAATTGCTTAGTATATCAGTCTACACACACATTTTGTTTCTTTACAGTTGGAGATGTTCTCTTATTGCAGAAGAATTCCTTTTCCCGTTTTTGTATTACGAACCTGCCATTAACACAGGAAACTCACTCTTCGCGTTTACGAAAACTCTCACAATTCATTTTCACACCTATTCGGTAGCACTGAGTGGAAGTCCTGCATATCAGGAGACAGGACTTGTTTGAGTTCTTTACATCACATTAGGAATTCGCACAAGACCATCACTGGCTTTATCAAAAAAATGTTTTATGATTTCCTGTATACAGTTTTGCCCAGAGGTGATTTACATGTCGCCAGCGACAGATAAGATTATTGTTTTGCCTTTTGCTCGCAAAAATCATGTAATTGATGGGTAGACACATGGAAACTTGGAGTCTTTTGATTGTAAGTGGCTTTTATCTACATGTATAGATTAAATCAATCTGTATAATCAACATTCTGATACAGCTTTGTATACAGAGAACCCTGCAGTTGGATATTTGACATGACACTTCACATGCATAAGGTAATGGGTAATCACACTTAATCTCCACAAAGTTTTCTCCCAAATTCCCATTTATCACAAACCAATGATAATAAAACAATCAACCTGTTGTGAAGTTCATGTACTAAAATCATCATGAATAAAACTGAGGGAAACATGAACTGTTGGTGGTAGAAGCATAGACTAACTTTTCAGTGAAGCGTGAGCTTGTTTGTTACAATCTGACTGCCATGGCAATCACAAAAACGGAAAAATGTGATATGCAACACATCATCAACCATGTATAAATGTCAATAAAACTGCACATGCATTAGCACGAGTTATAGCATGGACAGGACCATACCAAAAGCAGAATAGCTGTCTGTGTATAAAACTTGTAAAAATATTGATTTATGTGTTTGATTGGTGTTTTACTCAAGAATATTTTACTTATGGGATGGCAGCCAGCATTGTTGTGGGAGGAAACCGAGCAGAGCCCAGGCAAAACCCATGACCATCCAAAGGTTGCTGAAGACCATCCCACGAACGGCCAGAGAGGAAGCCAGCATGAACTGGACTTGAACTGACAGCGGCTGTATTGCTGAAATGCTCCTGGGTCATTGTATCCTGCTGGCGTGCTACCCTCCTCCGTCAAAGAGGCCCCTAAAGGCCACTGCACAATCCAATGTATATGTATCAAATGCATTTTATTCGCTTGGAAAAAACTCGCTAAAAGAAAAAAAAAATACAATACCTTTCTAGAAAGTATTAAATGGTTTTCCCATATGGCATATACTTTTTTAATTTTTTTCTATACTTTTAAATGCAATACTTCAAAAACAGCAAACAGTCCCCAAGATGTCTTACCATTTATTTTTTTCAATGTCATACACCCAGAAGGAATTCTTCACGTTGTCTTTCCTCTCCTTATCTTTACTTAGACCCTGTAAAGTACAATCAAATACATTTCAATAATGGAGATCTCCTGTTGGGCTGAGGAACATTTGCACACTCCAATAACTGCTACATGGTTTAAAAGCTATATACCTAATGGACTAAAGATGAAATAAACTGAACTCTCCACATTCATGCCAATGGACAATATACCAAATGGAATACAGATAAGCTTGACTGAAGTCTCCTATGACATCATGCTATCCGCAATGGACTATTTGCTTAAGGGACTACAGATTAAATGTACTGATGTTCCATTCACTACATGCTTAATAGACTGCAGACTAAATGAACAAATATACTGAGCCAGAAGTACATTGAAATGAGCTATAAAATAGGCAATTTAACCACATGGCCCTGTACTCACAGACAAAACATGAATTTCATTCATCTCTGGGTCAATGGTAGCCCTTTGAGTATATCCAGCTGAGGGCACTGAAAACAACAAGATCTCTTCTTGATAATCCAGATAACATTTATAACATTTGTACTGGTATATTATACAAACAGCTAGAAACAGAGTGCAGTTATTGAGATGCTTCAGCTATAACTATGAATATTCCAGTGATCAACAGAAGAGGATTTATGCTATAAATTTTTACAAAATAAGGCCCACTTGTTCATTACTCTCTGTAAGTTTTTTTGTTTTTATTTTTATATTATTATTGTTTTTGTGTTTTTAGTTTTATATTATTATTGTTTTTTTGTTTGCTTGTTTATTTGTCTTTGTCAAGATAGATTGCCTTGTGATCCATCTTTCTTCTGTCCATCTGAGACAACTTCTATTTCGCCCGTGTCGATATTGTATGATAAAAAGTCATTAAGGTACTCCTTAGATCTTTGTCCAGCAAAAATGTACAGCAGCCTCTTTTTCTACAGGAAAAAAAAAACAAAAAGCAAAGGCATGACAGTCACTGACTTAACAGTTTGTATGTAACAAAAAGGTTGACCTGCATTGATTTTCAATTCTATGATGGCAGTCAGGCTCTTTGATTGAGCTGGAAGAAAACGACTGGAACTAACCAGATAACTAAAAACATAACAAAAATATGTGAGTTATAAATCTGGGATGGTCAATGCAATGAACCTAGTCTGAGCCAGTCTTTGCCACTTGACCAGTCAGAGCCCTTGGTCTGCAAGAGGTCAAATTTTGAATTCAAATCATTGGATTTTATTTATTTATTTATCTGATTGGTGTTTTACGCCGTACTCAAGAATATTTCACTTATACGATGGCGGCCAGCATTATGGTGGGAGGAAACCGGGCTGAGCCCGGCGGAAACCCACCACCATCCGCAGGTTGCTGGAAGACCTTCCCACATACGGCCGGAGAGGAAGCCAGCATCAGCTGGACTTGAACTCACAGCGACCGCATTGGTGAGAGACTCCTGGGTCATTACGCTGCGCTAGCATGCTTACCGACCACTGGATTTTAACATAAAATAAATTTTTTGATTTATTTTATTTATTTTGAATTTCCAGAATGTATTGTATCAAACTTTAACATACATTATTATACACTCAACATTCAAACATGCACACGTATTAGCAAATCAGACAGAAAATCAGACAAATGTGCCTCTTACTGAGTGAAATAGCATTGAATGTGCAATCCTGGAGCGCAGCTCATGGCAGTCGTCTTTCAACTTCCGCCAGGTATTAGTAGGCACATGGTATGAGAATAGACCGCTAAACAACGGCTCATGTGATCGCTCACTGTCAACAGATGTACTGTGTTGAAAAAGAAATACAGAACATTAAATCAACACTTATTTTCAGTCCGTCTGCACAAACACAGTACATGACATACATCTTGACAAATTCCTTCACACTGAAAGTTTAATAAAGTAAAGGTATCAAATAATTTGTGGCATTTTAACAGAAAATTTTTACCATCTGTGAATGACAACATTCTAAACACATCCATTAGTTTCAGGTTATTTGCTCTGAAACTGAAAACCTCAAAAAATAAAACCACTTTCTGATATGGTATGCAGTGAACGAATCACAATAGCATAATTATCATGACTGATGGAAATTTTTTAAGAAAAAAGTAAATATTACCTTACAACATCATTGATGCTTTATTACATTAAAAATACAATGAAATCAGTGCAAAAGTTCATGTGATTCATGTGATTTGAGCCAATGGTTTTCTAACCTTGATGCTGTTAGAATTCGGCCCCCAAAGAGATAGATGGTTTGGCCCTCAACATCCATGACCATCTGGTGGTCAAAGATAAGTCTTGGTCCACCCATGGCCGCCGTGTCCTCTGTAATTAATGTCCACTTCCCGGAGCCAAGGTCATACATGTAAAAATCGCCCTGCAAATAATTACAGAAATACCGTCATGGCTTATGTTATACAAATTCTGTATTTAAAGAAGTTTCTCAATAATTTGATCCCATTTTTCAATCACTGTGTCCCATGCTACTCTTACCGACATCACAGAACACCAGCACACCCACAGCTCTCACCTTCAGGTTTTCGGGCTGCCTCATTGTCCCATCAAGGTATCTTCCCACAGTAAACAGCTGTTTTCTCTCGTAATCCAGACACATCTTGTGGCAGGAACGTGGACTGGGGCCTCCCTATGACAAACACAAAACTCTGTCAAACTCAATATCCTGTCAAACTGGGCTTCTTGACATAGTCAAACAGACAAACAGACAGACAAATGCCAGTAACCAAACAAGCCAAGAAGTTTATGGCACTAGTCTACGTGTACACCAAAATCTAGATAAGAAATTAATAAGAGAAAGTCAGTATTCATTTTGATGAATGCAACATAAATTTGGGACAAATCAATATACCTGAAACATCTAAACCTTGCTTAAAAGGAGCTATAAATTTTTAAGATTCTCCTGAGTTACTATAAAACATCATGTCAAACATTTGAAACATCAGAATAATCTTGACAGATATTGGAATGAAAATTCCAAGTACTGCATTATAACTTCATGGCTGAGATGGAGAAAATCATAATTAATTTCCATGTTTCTAAGGGAAAAAAGTTCTGAACTGCATACTAGATGGAGAATTTAAAATCAACCAGGGAACGTCCCTTCCAATCTTGCCATTGGCATGCACAGAAATTTCTTGGTCTACTTTTAATTATTCAACAAGTATGCAATGCTGAGTACATGCAAGTGTCAGTGAAGGTGATATTTCTATTGCATCGGAAATTCTGACTTCAAAATGATAACCATTGGTTTTTCAGTCCAGGATAAGGGTGTGGTTTGCTGACTCACCTCTTCCTCTGTGTTCCTGGCTATACAAGTCCACTGCTGAGTGGGGACGTGATACGACCACAAGTCAGAAAGGTCCTGGTTACCATCCCATCCCCCAAATAAATATATTGTCTCTGAAATGAATCAAGTAGCCAAGTCCAGACTTTGCAATTCTAAACTCATTTGTGGGTACCCACTATATTTTAATGAGATGTACATATCTCACAATTAAGTTTTGTTGCTGCTATGCTCCAGTTTTCCAAAATAATATTAGCAAACTATGGTATTCATAAGGTGTTAAGACAGCTCCAATAAGCTGAAATCTGATTTGTTCAATTGTTTTGATTCAGGTAAAACACTTAGCAGAGCAGGCATGTTTCAGGTATGAGCACAGGTTTAGCCAAGGGGGTGCCTCAGTGTCTTTGAGAAAAATTAACATAGGAGAGATAGGAAAAAGAGGAGAAAATTGGAAATGAGACAGCCTGATTTCAATTTCTGGCTGAACCTAAATATATGGGAGGCACTCACCTGTGTGTATGTCAATGGACATCTGATGACCTCCCCTCATCCCAGGTCTGTTCTCTCCACACACGTCAGAACCTACCAAACAATATTCATTTATTTTATTTATCTGGTTATTGTTTAAGACTATAATCAAGAATGATGTACTTCTGCAATGGCAGTCAGTTTTAAATGTGGAAAAAACTGGGGTGCCTTGGTTAAATCATCAGCCTGTGGCAAGTCAATGACAAACTATCCCATCTTTAACTTACAAACTTGCATGTCTTGAAGACAAGTGAACATTAAAGTGTGCACACTGTCAAACTGGCCCCACAAGAGTGCTGTTGACCACTTATGGTCACCACGACACAGATACCGATAAACCTACATGTAAGAGTCTAGACATTCTGTGTCCAAGGCCAGTATTAAGCTGTGATCAATAGCACAGCCGGACTATGTGCTCCTCAGATGCAAGATTTCAATTTATGTCAAGTTACATATAATATCACCAAAATAAAGCCAGTACAACAGGTAATTATATTCAAAATTGCTCAGAAAACACTGACAGGTTGAAAGACTGAAATGAACCAATTTCCAGGTTATATAAATATGGTACAATATTATATATATTTCAATTTTACATCAACTTAAAGCGACTTTTACATCAACTTAAAAGTAAGTTTGGATAAAATAATACTTTCTTTACCTTTACTGGATTGTTCCAGAGAGCACCACTTTGGTTTGTAATCTTGCTGACTGATGTAGTGATTGAACAGCCCCTCTGTAAATTCAGTTGAGATTCAAGACAACTTTACAAAAACAGCAGCTTATCACATCAGCTGCACATAGTGTTGGATTACCTGATTCAATGCTTACTGCTTAACATCTTTCTTAAGAATTTTCATATATACGATGGTCGCTAGTTTCATTGGTGGAGGAAATCAGTGCACAGGGTAAAACGCTGAACGATGGCACTATAGCCAATTTTTCCATACATGGCATACCAGTGTGTCATATTGCTTGAAGACTACAGCTGTCAAATGAACTATGTGAAATATTGCACAACAGTAAACCACTTAACGATGCCACTATAGCCAACTTTTCCATACATGGCTTACCAGTGTGTCATATTGCTTGAAGACTACAGCTGTCAAGTGAACTATGTGAAATATCACACAACAGTAAACCACTTAACGATGCCACTATAGCCAATTTTTCCATACATGGCATACCAGTGTGTCTTATTGCTTGAAGACTACAGCTGTCAAGTGAACTATGTGAAATATCACACAACAGTAAACCACTTAACGATGCCACTATAGCCAACTTTTCCATACATGGCTTACCAGTGTGTCTTATTGCTTGAAGACTACAGCTGTCAAGTGAACTATGTGAAATATTGCACAACAGTAAACCAATGAACGATGGCACTATAGCCAACTTTTCCATACATGGCATACCAGTGTGTCATATTGCTTGAAGACTACTGCTGTCAAGTGAACTATGTGAAATATCGCACAACAGTAGACCAATGAACGATGCCACTATAGCCAACTTTTCCATACATGGCATACCAGTGTGTCATATTGCTTGAAGACTACAGCTGTCAAGTGAACTATGTGAAATATCGCACAACAGTAAACCAATAAACGCTGCCACTATAGCCAATTTTTCCATACATGGCTTACCAGTGTGTCATATTTCTTGAAGACTACAGCTGTCAAGTGAACTATGTGAAATATCGCACAACAGTAAACCAATAAACGCTGCCACTATAGCCAACTTTTCCATACATGGCATACCAGTGTGTCATATTGCTTGAAGACTACAGCTGTCAAGTGAACTATGTGAAATATCGCACAACAGTAAACCACTTAACGATGCCACTATAGCCAACTTTTCCATACATGGCTTACCAGTGTGTCTTATTGCTTGAAGACTACAGCTGTCAAGTGAACTATGTGAAATATCACACAACAGTAAACCACTTAACGATGCCACTATAGCCAACTTTTCCATACATGGCTTACCAGTGTGTCTTATTGCTTGAAGACTACAGCTGTCAAGTGAACTATGTGAAATATTGCACAACAGTAAACCAATGAACGATGGCACTATAGCCAACTTTTCCATACATGGCATACCAGTGTGTCATATTGCTTGAAGACTACTGCTGTCAAGTGAACTATGTGAAATATCGCACAACAGTAGACCAATGAACGATGCCACTATAGCCAACTTTTCCATACATGGCTTACCAGTGTGTCATATTGCTTGAAGACTACAGCTGTCAAGTGAACTATGTGAAATATCGCACCACAGTAAACCAATAAACGCTGCCACTATAGCCAACTTTTCCATACATGGCTTACCAGTGTGTCATATTGCTTAAAGACTACAGCTGTCAAGTGAACTATGTGAAATATCGCACCACAGTAAACCAATAAACGCTGCCACTATAGCCAATTTTTCCATACATGGCTTACCAGTGTGTCATATTGCTTGAAGACTACAGCTGTCAAGTGAACTATGTGAAATATCGCACAACAGTAAACCATTGAAATATGGTACTATAGCCAATTTTTCCATTCATGGCATACCAGTGTGTCATATTGCTTGAAGACTACTGCTGTCAAGTGAACTATGTGAAATATCGCACAACAGTAAACAGTAAGCCAATTTTTCCATACATGGCATACCAGTGTGTCATATTGCTTGAAGACTACTGCTGTCAAGTGAACTATGTGAAATATCGCACAACAGTAAACCAATGAACGATGGCACTATAGCCAACTTTTCCATACATGGCATACCAGTGTGTCATATTGCTTGAAGACTACAGCTGTCAAGTGAACTATGTGAAATATCGCACAACAGTAAACCAATGAACGATGGCACTATAGCCAACTTTTCCATACATGGCTTACCAGTGTGTCATATTGCTTGAAGACTACAGCTGTCAAGTGAACTATGTGAAATATTGCACAACAGTAAACCAATGAACGATGGTCCTATAGCCAACTTTTCCAAACATGGCATACCAGTGTGTCTTATTGCTTGAAGACTACTACTGTCATGTGAACTGTGTGAAATATCGCACAACAATAAACCACTGATCACATATTGCCAGCAATACCCAAGAAAAATGGAAGCAGGGGATTCCTGAAACATCTTGATCCAAGAGTTAGAATGAAAGGCAAACACCTTGGACATTTAAGATGTCGACTTGCCTACTATTTCACACCTCATTTAATAACATGTCTTTCTGAACTTTCACTCTAAGGACTATTTTCATTAGATAGCATGCATACTACAATGACGAGGGCATAAGGGCTATTCATATCTGACAGAGGAAAGGCTACTGGCACAGTGGCTAACTATACTCAATTTGTACAGTGTTACCTTGGCAAGCTTTGCTCACAAGTTCTTCACATGCAGCAAAATCACCATTGTGGACCTGAAAAATAGAAAAAACAACTTATTTTTTGGAGCTTACAAAAAACCGTTCAGGAAAATCAGAAGATTAAATCTGAATGAAAAGGGGAGGTTTTTTAATCCTGTGAGGTAGCACTAGTGTAAAAGCTGGACCTTGATCCACTGTTATGTCGGAAAGTGACTGTTGTGCAATAAATGCAACGTTACAGAGTATTTTTTTTTATTTGATTGGTCTTTTATGCTGCCCTCAAAAATACTTTACTTATACAATGGCCACCAGAATTATGATGTGAAGGAAACTGAGAAGAGCCCAGGGGAAAATCAGGAAGCATGAGCTAGACTTGAACACACAGCAATTTTATAATGTACCAGTTTCTACATGTACTGTAACACCCAACTCTCTGAAATGTGACATCTTTGTGATATACTGAGAAAGGAACATTTAACACAAATAAAAGCACCAGATGTTTCCTCCAAAATGGTAGCAGAAAATGTCAATTTTTTAAGACAATATGCAAACTTTGCACAAAGAGTAACCCAATAAATTAGCTAATCTTTGATTTCACTTTCAGCCTTTCTGCTGACAGGTTAGAGTATATACACTGTATTCCAGCTGACAATATCTATTTAAAGGCACCATACACAGTGTAAATTAAAATACATGCATAAAAAACGCGAAGGTGAGGAAAGCTTACCAGAAGGTTATGTAGTTCTGTCAAGACAGGGTGTTCCAATACTGTATCTGTTTTCCTCTGTAAGGCCTCAAATGCTTCTGTGTAGTTTTTTTGGCGAAAATGCTTCAAACAGAGACGGATTGCTTCCCTTTCTCTATACTAAGCACAAAGACATGAATGTATATTCCATGACGATACATGTCTATAAAACACATTTATCCACATAGGTTTCTTCACTGTTTTTTCCTTCATATACGCAAGATTGTAATGTGAATATACTGTAAATCTTCAACCTTTTCAACCATTAAATCACTTTTCCAGTGCAATTTATGAATACAATTATTGAAATTATGAAATCATGAAAACCATGTTGCTAAAATGATTTCTTTGTGTCATTAAAGATGCAAGCTTCATAAAACTGTGCAAATTATTTCTCTACACCTCACAGTTCTCTCAGAATGTTTCAAAACATTGGTTACATACATGTAGGCGATTGAAAAGGTTAAGGAATTAGGGAAAGTATAGTAAGATAAGAAACAAGATAAGATGTTTATAAAGACTATCATTTCAGCTTTACCTCCGTAGACATATTCAACTGCATCTTGATGTTCACTGAACAAGAAAATGTAACAGACAGCACCATAGTGATACGTGTACAGGTTTTTAAAAAATACCAAAAATGGCACTTACAGTGTTATACCAGTTCATACACGGCTTTACAGCATCAGGATTATCTACACCACGTAGATCCACATACCAAATGCTGAAGTTAAAACTGGGGCCCCACGCTTGCAGGGGAACTAGAAGAAGACATAAATCTTACTATTAGGTCAATGTTTTCACATATACAAACTTCTCAATTAACAAACATATCTTGTATGTAAGTTCACAGTTTACATTTCTACAGAGATATACATTTCTAACATTTTAAGGCTTATTTCCCTCTGTAAGTATAGGTCAGATTCAATCATACATGTGTCTTTATTACTCACAAATAAACATACCTATTTTTATGTATCTGCATGGAAATGAGTTGCCGTCTATTTCGCTTTTGAGATAAAATGTTTCTGGAATATGATCATTCTTCAAGCCACTAAAAAGCAAACACACACAAAATCAACACATACACATACATGTAAACTTAAATATACATGTACAGTCAAATTGCTACTCATGTAGGAGGAAAATCAAGCAATTTATTACAATTTAGACATTTTTCCACAATTTTTCTTACTAGCCATAAATGCATTGCTCACATTATATTCCGTTAACTTCTTCTTTGTTACATTATATGTATATAAGAAGTCTGATGACTGAAAATTTTGTGATGTGTTTTTTTTTTTTTTGGTGTGGGTGGGGAAATATCTGTATCTGTTGACACATTTGCATATCAACATATTGATGACTTCTTCAGAAAATTTTTCCATGTCTATATAATGTAATATAATTTTTCTATGTCTATATAATGTAGCATGCCACAATTAACATGGAGGGTATCGGAGAGTCCGTCTTTGTTATCTACAGGTGGGCAAATAATATCCTATCTTCAATGAAACCAGATTTAACCAGTTTACAGTAAAGAGGTCACCTGATTTACAAGCAACTCTACCTTTCCAAAAGTTCAATCATGTGATCCTCATTCAACCCGCCAAGGATTTTAAACTTTTTAAGATTACAGACGTGGGTCTTCTCATATTTCCCAAAGGTAACTGTCTCCACAATGGCTGGCTTTGCAAGTTTCAATGTAAGAAACTGAAGATAGAAAATTTACAGAGCAAAATCCATAATATGTAAGCAAACAATTAGAAAATAAGGCATGAAACTGAATCATTACCATACTTTACTGAATGGTCAGTAATGAAAATGTAACTGACTTGTAAAAAAAAATTATGTAATAGATAATTGGATAAATTTTTTCATATATTCTCCTCACAAACTCCTTTGACCTTTAACACCTCAAAAAGCGAGGAAACCTCATTATTGAAAATCAAACAAAATCATACTGGCTAATTTTCCTTTCCTACAATACAAGAAAAGACAACACTTGACCAAATGTATATATGTATCGATAAACAAACTGCAGGAAGTTTGAAACTTTTTGTTTTTTTGATGTAGCACAACTGAGATATCAGAGTTCAAAGTAATCAAAAGTAAGCAAAATCACGCACACTGAGACAATCAAAAGAGATGCCGTGTTATGAAATTTAACGAATCAGGTACAAGTTATTTCAGTTCTATAAGCTACAGACATGGATGTTTCACATTACATCACCCGAGCCCTGTTTTGCCTTTTTCCCTTTTGACTTGGGGATGATTTCGTGTTTTCAGTTGCTCTAAACATGGTGCATCCCTGGCCCCTTAAGAAATCCTGACCAAAACTTTATTTACAAAGTTACCAAACACATCAAAAAAAAAATGTCCGTCACCATTTAGGTCCCTTGCCACACTTCTTCTGACATAACAGAGGTTATATTATTTTTTGTTTTTCTTTTCACGTAATAACAGCTCAGATGCAAAGGAGAGTAATAGATAGAGATCACTTGGTATACTTTGAGATCATATTACCATGGATCATTAAGTCCCTAAGCTTAAACCTGTTCACCGATAAAGAGTCAACTTTGTAAATCGGGTCACTGCCTTGGTACATTTAACCCATATCTATTCCACAGGCTTAACATATAATCAGTGCTAACTGCACTCCCACTGAGTCTTCAATGCTTTTAACATAAAAGCGATAGAAAATATGAAATTTGGACACTCTGCTGAATAAAATGAAACAAACATTTAGACCCAACACCCTGACCTATTATGATTGTGGCATTTGGTTTTGATTTGAACATTAGTACAAAGTGGAAAAGTAATGTTAATCATGTGGTCTGGTTTGTTGATTATTACCCCACGCAGTAGATTTCCCCTGCAGGCTGTTACAAATCTAGAATGACCTGAAGACTACTGCGTTCGTACCTGGGGTGGATTATTGGAATCAGATGACCATCTCGACGCTTGATCACTTGATCTGTCAACTTTAATGTTTCTAAAATTGAAAGCAACAGAATCAGATAGTTTACATAAATTAACAATGCCAATAATCAAACAATTTACATGTAAAGTTTATTCATGCAGCCTTAAATATTCTACTAAATTAAAACCACAATACAGATATTAAACCGTGCTCCTTAGGTTAAAAGGGAGGAAACAAGCTTAGGGACATTTCTCTCTGTACTTTGTTTTGGTCAAAGGAACTATGGGAAGATGTTCCAGTTTGAAACAACCACCTTAACATTGTGAATCTGCAACCGGAAAATTCAGATATTTGTTGCACACAAAAATGATCACATGACTGTTGACAACAATTATCATTCACCATATATGTGCTCAAAGTATGGCTGACAGGTAAAGACACTTGGCAGGCAGAAATAGGAGATGAAATTTCCCCTGTATTTTGATAACTTGTCTGAATGATGAGAACAGAGATATCATAATGCAATGAAAATGATTGAGAACATCTGATAGCATTAACTTAGCGATTGAGCAATAAGCTGAATCAGCATTCTCAGAATCTTGCAAATTCAAACTGGTTTTGGCAAAATGAGGTAGGGTATCTCACAGACTAATGTGGATGTGATTTTCCAGTTGACGACTATGCAAGTTGTATTTTCAATCTAGTAACTATCGTAAAATCACAACTTTTAGCCCTGTTGATTTGCAAGATACCCTAACTTGTCTCATCAAACTTGTGTTAAATGTGAGCTTCCTGAAATGCGGATTCGGCTTACAGCTCCTCCTAAAACCTGTTCAGTCCACAAATTATTACAGTTTTTGACTGTATTTAAACTAATTAAACTACACATAAATATGCATATATATCCTTAGGATATACATGCACTATAATCCTGAGTTAATCCATAATATTGGGTAACCCATATTGGGTAGCCCAGGATGACAATGCTTGCAGGGCTTGGCATACTCATGGCTAGGTCTGCTTTAGCCTGGTAGAATGAATTGGAAAATTTTGGAAAATAGATGATTACTAACATACCTCTCCCATCCAGGAGCTCCTTTACAGTGCTTAGGGCCCTAGGGCCCCTGACTGTTAAAATCCCGTGATGCCAATCATCCCAAAGGTAAATATCCATCCATATTTATTAAAGTCCCCCTCTTCCCTGATTTTTCATTTACGAAATGGTTGCCATCTACACGGCGCGCATGCACAGCCAAGCAGCTGGATGCAAAACTATCCCTCCCTTGAAATAAGCTGGTTATGAAGGCCTTTTGTTGTTATGTGATCTGGTGTAGGCTGGTATGAGTCCCATTTTTCAGATAGTATAAATAGCACGTCAGGGAACCAAACTAGAGCTTGCGCCAATGTTTTGACATGCCTGATCTCCACAAATGAAGCCAGTAAGGGTCAGCCAATTTGCATCCAGCAAATTTGAGAAGTCAGTGGAGAGGGGAACTTTAATAAATATGGATGGATATTATATATATATATACATATGATTTGGGAAGATCGACATCTCATGATTTTAACAGTACGGTTCCCTAGGTCCCTAGGCATGGTAAAGGGGTGGTTGGATGGGCAACATATGTAATTAATTGACTGTTTTCCGAAATTTTACAATTCATCCTACCGGGCTAGAGGGGACCTAGCCATGACTACGCGAGGCCCTACGAGCCTTGTTGTCCACGGCTAATATTGGGTGAAAATTTAAAATACTGGTAAAGAAAAGAAAAATTGTCACTTACTCTGGGACGTAATTTGACGAAAAACTTGAGCACTTGTGTATCGTATAACTCAAACTCCGTACAGTGTCACACTTTGATGCCATAGTCTGTCCAGCCCTATGGGCAAACTGACGGACTTGAAAGTCTCCTTGTTTACAACGTCAATCCGAACAACAACAACACAGGTTCCCGCTGTCAACAAACTTCACGTTGCCACCTTCGAGGCGGCGGTGGTGGGTCGCTTGCGATTACCAGACAATTCTACTCACTTGTAAACCCTTGCAAGAAGAGTGCGTTGTTCCTGGCACACTTAAAACTTCACTAAAGCAAATGAATGTCAATCAAATGAAGTATAAAAATCAAAATTGTGTTTGAAAATAAATGTGGCGGAGAAAGTCACTGCGTCGTAATTTTACCTCCACGCGTTAAAGAGTTCTGTTCTTCAGCTCGAAGGTCACAAGAGTGAACACAACTCTGACCGGCGTCGGAGGGACTGTAGACTGACCTGAACTTGGATCGACTTTATCACGCCAAAAGCACGATTATTTAGAGATGAACTAAAAACCTGGTGTCTCAGTTCACAACTAGAGTGCTAAAACTGAACGACACACTTGATTCAGTACCACCACTTTCGGCTTCGGCCATTATAGGCCTAATTGACAGGTTCCAACTTACAGCGCGAAGCACGACCGCGAATGCATATACGTAACTAGACTGATACTCGCGCACGATGATGCAAACAAGCTGTTACCTGAAGTCGCTCAATGTCAGGGCCTGTAAATCTCAGCATGTCATTAAAAAGGTACTTTTTCTGGGTGAATTTAATGGGCCGAGTTGAATGATTTTGAAGAGACAGTTTTGTGAACCATATCTGAAGCATAGGCTACTTTCAGCGAGGCCTACCAGTAATGTAGCCTAGAAATCTAGAAATGGAGCCTGGAGACAGCTCTTAGACTTCTACAGTGCTATTTCTACCACGCAGAAATAATTTTCACCATTTTCCAACAATGTTGATCAGTTAATCGGCTAACGCCCTGTTATGTTTTTTCTTTTTCTAATCGGACACCTGATCATCTTTATTATGGTTACAGTAACACTGTAGTTCTCTATGTTTAACATACTTCATTTTGTAAGTGACGCATTTATTTCTTATCAGAAAAGCTAAGTTGATGGCATCAAAAATTTAAAGGCATTTATGTGCATTTGAAAGTGCATTGTTAGATTTTAAAGTAAAGGAAGCAATTGTTTTGTTATCTCAGTGGCATCCTTGTAATGTACATTTGCCATATTGAATTTAATAAGAACTTCCAAGCAACCTACTTTGTATATTTGGGACCTCCTTGGTCGAGGGGGTTAGCATGCCAGCACATTGCAGTGAGCCAAAAACCTTTTGCTGGTATAGTTGCTATGAGTTCAAGTCGAGTTCATGCTGGCTTCCTCTCTGGCTGATGTGGTAAGGTCTGCCAGCAACCAGCAGATGGTTGTGGGTTTCCTCTGGTCTCTGCTCAATTTCCTCCCTCCATAATACCGACAGCCCTCGTATATGTGATCTTTAGTACTGGTATTATGTAAAACACCAATCAAATAAATTAAAAAATAAATACTTTGATTAATTACTTGTTCGTTGTAGACTGGTCTTACTATTCATGAAGTTTTATGTGGTTATAATTTCTATTCCTTTAGGTATTGAAAATATTAGGAGCCTCACCAGTGCAATGTTACAGTACAGTAACCAGGTAATCACGAGGTTGTCCAACTTGTTAGGATGTGAGATTAATCTTTGAATGTAGATAGACTTAGTATGCTATTTTAAATTTTCTGAGGGTCATTGTATCAGTGTAACAATGAATCTGAAAACTTTAAAAGGGCACACTGAGTCTATCTAGACAAGAAATCTCCAATGTGTCACATTTTTGTGCAATTTGTATGCTTGTTTATGAAATTTGTAACATAGTTACATTTGGTCACAAAATGTGATTTGCTCCAAGTACCATTTCCATTTACTGGGAATGCCGTGATGCCAAAGGGATCCCTGGTTTATTCATGTGACCATCGCAGAAACTGCTACATTTCTTTGAATATGAATGACGGTCATCAATGACCAAACAAAGCGTGATGAGCTTTTCCAAACAACATTATATTGGATGTCTGAAACAAATGAAGTGCAGCATTATTTCAGTTTTTATAACCAGAAATTTGTCATATCATATTACATAGTATGTAGGCCTACATGTTCCTGTACGATAGTTTCGATATAACTGAAAATGTAGTTAGATTTTGACTATATTATAGTGAAGTTTGTATTTGTGAGGGCAGGGCAGTTGAAATGAGCTGTGTGCAGGTTATAGCAGCACAGTTTTAGTTTCCACAACAATAGTAGACGAAATATGATAATGATGGAACTCTGTGTGATTTCTTACCAAACCATCATAACCTGGATGCTTCTATCTTATTTTCAGCTCAAATTACAATGACTTTCTCCAAAGAAGTATTGTTCCTACACATCACTTCCAGAAAAGTTTACCAAGGTTGCCAATTCCTCAGTTAGAGAAGTCATGTGAAAGGTACCTCAGGGCCCAGGAGCCCCTTCTTAGCCAAGAGGAATTCAAAACCACCCAGGCCATTGTAAACCAGTTCAGAGATGGGGAAGGAAAAGGTAGGCCTAATGAGTGTAATGCCACAAACCCCCATTGATCTGTTCTTTGTTAGATATTTCTACTCTCTTGTTGAGTACTGTGTACAGTACTATGATACTCAACAAATGTTAGAACTCGTCCACATCGGTATTCATTGAATAACCCATAATTATTAAAATATTTTCAATCTTTTAATTCATGTATATGGTTTATACACTGTAGAAATACTAAATTGATTTCAGCAATTGTTGGAATTGCCACAGTACTTTACTTTGTGAAGCTTATCAGTGTAAAATAAAAAATTTCTACCTTTGCCAAGGAAGCTGTGGTTTAACTGGTGTTTAAATTTATCTGTCTTGTTGCCATATTTCTTTGATCGTAGGTGTAATTATCATCATAGGCATTCAACTAGGCCTATTATCTAATGTAAAAACAGTCATTCAAAAATTGCATATTGGACAATATAGATGCAAGTAGTGTTTGTGATTGGAATGATGAGCTGCCGACTGAGAGCTGAGGAACTTTTGATAACACAGTTTCTTATTTTTACATGTACATTAAATATGGCATTGAAGAAGTACAAGATTGAATTTGATGTAATCTTCTTATTTTACAGCACTACACGAAGAACTGGTCATGCTTGATAAACAAAACAAACATACAAGCTATATATCAGGTGAAAAAAAATTATTCATTAACCCCAAGGACTTGCATATATGCACTGATATTTCTTATTTATAAGTTGCAATACATTAACCTTTTTATCCTGTAAACATTATGGTAGAATTTTCCATCTGGTTTTCATATTGCATCTTGCAATTGCTATTATGTTTCTTTTCTTATCTTGTAAAAAAATAAACCAAAAAAAAAGTGTGTTACAGAATTCTGGCATGCTCACACATGTGCATTGATTTCTGAAAATGTATGTAAATACATGTATATTCATGTATATAAAATGTGTTTAATTATTCTGATGTGTAATAAGATTTATTTTCCTCAGTGTTGTTTCATTTTATTCATCCACCATACAGTTAATAGGATCATTTTCATTTCTGTATTATCCTTGGCCGAAATAGTTGAAGGCATTTAAACTCTCCACAAAGTAAAATGAATGTGTTTCTATGCAATAGTAATTTATGTGTGATTTTCATATTCAGCTCCATGGTTTAACATGTACCTGTGTGATAGAAGGCCAGTTGCTCTCAACCACAATCCATTCATGGCCTTTAACCCTGACCCAAGACCGGAATATAATGATCAAGTAAATCTTACTGAAAATCCATTTTTATTTCACCAAAGAACATTTTCGCTAAACACATGTGGAGGAATAGCCTTCTGTAAAGGAACATTTATCTATATTGTGGAGATTACTTAACTAACATTTTGCAATAGTTGTACTAGCTCTGTCATTGTGATGCAGTCTTGTCTGATTCTGCCATGGTGCTATATCTGTATTATCAGGTTCCACCATACCCTGGGCTCTGCCTGGTTTCCTCCATCATAATGCTGGCCGCCGTGATATAAGTGAAATATTCTTGAGTACAGTGTGAAACACCTATCAAATAAATAAATAAGGTTCCACCATTGTGCAATAGTTCTGCTATTGTGCAGTAGTTGTTTCAGACTCTGTCATTGTGAAGTAGTTGTGTTAGGCTCTGTCATTTTCCTGTAGTTGTCTCAGTCTGACATTGTGCAATAGTTGTGTCAGGCTCTGACATTGTGCAGTAGTTGTGTCAGGCTCTGACATTGCACAGTAGTTGTGTCAGGCTCTGCCACTGTATTATAGTTGTGTCAGGCTCTGCCATCATGCAGTAGGAATTTCAAGCTCCACCATTGTGCAGTATTGAACCTTGTCTCTGAAAGTGAATTGGTCCAAAGCTCTCTTTATATCATGGATTTCTGATATATATGTGGATTTCAAAATTTTGTTTTCAGTTGACACGTGCAACAAATATGGTGGTATCATCGTTGCGATATTTGAAGACGTATCGGGCTAATCTTTTGGAGCCAGAGGTATATCATCTGAATCCAACAAAAAGTGATACACAAAGTTTTAGAAAAGTTGTCAGGTGAGATTATGTGTCTCTTCCAGAATTATGTGCTAGAATCTGTATAGATTATATTAACATTCACAGAAGATAAAGGATTGATTGTATAAAGATGTCATCATCTGTGCCTAATGCATTATGAGATACAACATGGGGTAAGAGTTGATTGCCAGAATGGAGGTGTTTTATACAAAGGGCAAGATGTCATACTGCTTTTATCCATGAAACTACTTTTATGAGAGAGTTTTAAACTGAATCACCTTTGTTCGTTTCTGGCTCCAGAAAAATGGTGACATTGTTTTGCCATCCCGGAAACTTAGTAGCCAAGTTTGTGTGATTTATTGGCCGTCAGAAGACAGGTCAGTGAAACATTTTGCAGCACAATATTGACTCAGTTGATTGAAATTGACTGACTTATCAGCTTTTTTATGTCACCTGAGGGTACTGCTGGCCTGTATCCCTCAATGAATTCCTGACAGCGGCAGTGATGCGATTATGTACAGAGAGTTTTGGGAAAATACACACTTCTTAGGTGACAGCAAACATTGTCTGTGGTGGTTTGGAGAGAACAGTAAGCTTGCTATAGACTGTTATTAGTATGTCTTTGAATGGTTTATTGCCATGGTAGTTTAAAACCATCTCGTGCTAGTATTTGTTTGTCTTCAGATGGTTACCAGCTGCCCTTGCATGGTATGGGGCATATCTGTACAAAGCTTTCCCCCTGGATATGAGCCAGTATGACAGACTTTTCAACTCCACACGCATTCCAAGGTAATTTACCTTATTTTTAGTTGGTAAACTGTGACATATCCAAGGAATAAAATGGATTGTTTAATGTTACAAGATTAAGTTCTTTGATCCCTTATTATTTCTCATTCAGTAGTATTTTGTATTTCCAAATTCACAGGAAGGGTAGAGATGAACTTGTCTCTGACCCTACAGGCAAGCACCTGCTGGTACTAAGGAATGGAAACTTCTACATATTTGATGTCTTTGATGGAGATGGTAAGCTTTATCAACAGTCGCTTAACAGTGTATTCCCTATTATAAGAATTACCAGAACCGGTATATCTGAATACTTTCCTGTCCTATTGAAGAAACATTGCCTACATGTATCTGGTATGCACATCATACATTTAAAAACAGAACATGTTGTTCTTCACTAGTACATGAAAGTCTCAAAATATGTACATTTTTAGTAATGGAAGTGATACAGCTTGAATTACATGGCTTACTGATATGATATGGTAATACTGTTGTTTATTTTTTTCATGGAACTAATAAATTTCTCATATCTTTGCCACGTGTACATGTATGTGAACAGGCTTCTCTTCATTTTATTTACCCCCATTTATCTATGCATACAAATTGCAACTTCATCTGTCACAGGTAACATCCTGTCCCCTGATGTAATCCAGGCCCACCTGAAGTACATTTTGTCTGACACTTGTGCCTCACCTGAGTTTCCAGTCGGGGTTATGACCACAGAGAACAGGGACAAGTGGGCAGCTGTGCGACAACAACTGATCAATGCTGGTGAGGATTCACAATCTTTCTATTACAAGATGGGGCTCTACACTGTTGACCTCCTATGTTTGCATGTACAGCACTGCATGTACTCTGCTTTCTCACATCCTAATGTTAGAACTGCTTGTTTTCTTCTTCTTTTTCTTTTATGTTCAGTAGCGGCAAAATTTGTTCACATTTGTTATACCCCAATTGAACCAACAAGGCCTATTGGACCGTCATCCCATGCATGTGCACCTTGAATGATGCAAAATTCCAATTTAATTTATAGAGAGATGGTTGTAAGTAGTCAGTGTATTCCAGTCTATTACATTTAAGACACCACGAAATAAAAAGTGCAGGAATTAACTCTTCTCAATTTTCTGATGGACAGGTAATGAGATTCCAGTGCAGTTAATTGACAGTAGCTTGTTTGTGCTCATCTTGGAAGATTTAGCCCCACAAGATCCCAATGAAGTCACTCGCCTTTTTCTCCATGGTAATGGGGCTAACAGGTACTAATTTACATACTTGAAACCTTTTTTATTTTAAATTCATGATGTATTTTACACTGATTGCATGCTATTGTTAGTAGAGGGGAAGTTTTTTTTATAGCTTAAGTAACACATGTTTTTGAATTAATTACAAATAGCTAAATGTTCTGCTGGTATCTGATTTTCACACTAACGTTTGACCTCCTGTGATGACATTTGACCTACCTGCCAAGAGGAATGTTTGAGTTCCTCTTCTGATGACTTTCTCTTACAGTTCATTAGTTTAAGTCTGAGGAGATTCAGTTGTTCAGGAAAAATAAACATTACTTCAAGGCAAGGCTGAATCGATGGCACTGTCTCCTTCCTGACCATAGGCCACAGTACAGAAAGTGCCAAACCACATTAAATGACATTGTAGCCTGGCAAGTTCATATTGGTGCATAGTCAGTGGTCGCAGGGCACTCAACATTCACATACATGCAGAAATACTGCAGAGTAACCAGTAGGTACTTTTATACAGTAAATACTTGTAAGCATATTTTACAACTGCCAATATTACAATACTATCATATTTTCTTGTACATTATTTGTACAGCACTATTTAGTTACCTGACAGGACCTTGTGCCTTAAGGCATGCTATACCACATGCTATTAAGACTGAATGATTCCGTCTGCATGGGTAGCTTTCTGTTCAGTGCTGTGCAGAAACTTTTGTTAATGTTACTGTACTGTAGAACAGAAGTTAGTTTTCAAAGAAAATTTGAAATAATGCTACCAAATTAAGAATGTTTTAAGACATGAAAATATATGAAAGTACTACTGCTGTTGACAAAAAAGAAGTTTTTCTCTGCTTTCAGGTGGTTTGACAAGTCCTTCAGTTTAATCCTGAACAAGGATGGGCGGGCATGTGTTAACTTTGAGCATGCTTGGGGTGACGGTGTGGCAGTGCTGAGGTACTTTAACGAGGTTTTTAAGGACACAATAACCAATCCGTATGTGCATCCAAATTCACCACCTGCCAGTGTTGACTCGTCTAACATAGTGCAAAAGCTGGGTAAGTGTACAACAGCCATGTAGTTCATGATAATTTTAATGTTAATTTCAATATAATTAGTTCATTGGCTTACGGACTAACTTTAGTTGAAGTATGATACAGAATGTAACTTGTAATTACCTTTCAGCCTAAATGGCTAAGGGTTTTTTTGGTGCCATTTCAGTCTCAGTCGGTCCATCTATTGAAGATGTAATCCATTTAACCCATACCTTGACTGATCCCTATCATTATGGTTGGTGTCAAACATTATTAATGTTATGTATTTGTGAAAATATGTGCGCATGTATGTGTTGTAGATTTTAAGCTTGATCCATTCCTAAAGACATCTATCTTGGAGGCTCAGAGAAAATTTAATGAGACTACATCAAATCTGGATCTTGATCACCTGGAATTCTTGGACTACACAAAGAAATTCATTAAAGAGCAGAAAGTCAGCCCAGATGCCGTTCTTCAGCTGGCAGTCCAGGTGTGTTTCCTCTGTATTTGCTGAGTTTTGATTTTAGTGACATTCATACATTATATTTATTATATGCTCTTTCCCTTCAGATCATGCTGTGGTATTAAAAAATTTAGTTAATCAGCAAAATATAATATCACTTGTAAAAAACCCAGTTTTCTTACTTTCATTTGTTTACTTAGGATTTCTTAATAATTACTTTTTTGCATATTTATTTGTGGTAAGTTATCCATTTCTTGACAGATGGCATTTTTCAAACAAAGAGGAGAGACTGCGGCAACGTACGAGTCCTGCAGTACAGCAGCATTCAAGCATGGCCGCACAGAGACTATTCGTCCTTGTACCATGGCAACAAAAAAAGCCTGTGAAATGATGATTAAATCTCCTTCAGAGTTTTCAGCTGAGGAAATGAAGGAAGCCATCATCAATTGCTCAAAAACCCACTCCCAGCTCACTAAAGAAGCAGCTATGGGTAGGGCTCTCTTAGTGTATCATCCCAACATAATAGGGTTCAGTTTCACATATTTAATTATTGTGATGTTGCCTTATAAAGTTGTTGTGCTATAAACTGACGTTGCCCATGAAGAAAGTTAAAAGAAATACGATATTTAGTGAAAGAATTCTTCATAAAAAGAAACTTGATAATTTGTAAATGCCTGAGAGTTCTGTCTGAATTTTTCACATTTGTAAATCATGAAAACTTTGTTGTATTTCGCGCTGTGTCTCTACCCAGATGTCTTGTTTTCTGGACGTTACTATTTCTATTGAATCTTTCAGGACAAGGGTTTGATCGCCACTTGTTCTCACTTAAAAATCTGGCCTCAGCTAAGGGAGGTAACCTGCCTGCCTTATTCCAAGATCCAGCCTATTCGAAAATCAACCACATAATTTTGTCAACCTCCACATTGAGCAGCCCTGCCGTTGAGATTGGAGGATTTGCACCTGTTGTCGCAGATGGCTATGGAGTAGGTAAGTAACAAGTCAAATGCAGATGGTACTAATTTTAATTCACGTCTTTCCCCTGCGTCCAACAGTGATCTGGGGGAGCTGGCTTGATGTAGTCGTAAGAGGCACTTTCCTTTTGGTCACAAAGACACATGATGTGCAGGTTCAGACGTTGGACAGGGAATTTGTAGATTCCCCCACTCTCACTAGTTGTGGTGTCTTGGGGACAATAAGTGTAGTGGATTTGTTCCCAAATGATTTCTTGAAGGTCACAAGTATGGTAGGCATGCAGGAAACGTCAACCTGCTAAAGGTTTGTGGTGTATGCCGGGCACTTCGTGTTTCTCCATCTGTAAAACTCAGTGCCATGTTGTAAATGAACAATTCTGGAGTATGCTTGTCAAAATCTTATGTACACATTGCCCGTCTTGAAAAATTTATCAAAAATCTGATATATGTACCTAAAGTTTTCCAGATTGTTTTGATTAATTTCCCATCAACGCATTATCTTTCACAAAGCAATTCTGTGCGTGAAGAATTATGCAATAGATAAGACTGAGCCAGCGAGATTCCGCATAGACCTCTTTGGTCAAAATATTGTACAGGAAATTTTGAAAGTGAATAATGGTTGCAGAATAGCTTTTTGTCGATTTTATTTTTATACATGTTCCTTTTTTATTTTGCCTTTAGGTTATGCTGTTGAGGATAACAGAATTGGCTTCAATGTGACTGCTTATAAGGGAGAACGTAACGTCAAGGATTTTGTGGAATGTGCTAGGTCCAGCCTGAAAGACATCCGAAATGTTTTAGAGGGCAGAAAACCTGATGAGAAGTCATGACCTTGGCTACCTCACTAAGTGTAAAATATTCAGATTTATATAAAAATAAATATATACTGAGATGTTCTGGAGATTTCTTGATAACTACAGTACATGTTGATCTTGTTGACAATTCACACTTGTTTGCAGTACACACAAATATCTTTGCTCATTGTGCGATTCGTCATTAATGATCATTTAGTGATCGTTTCGATGTGCACCATATTGATGTTCTTCAAGTTTGTCTCACAAGGATATATATTTTTGTTCAAACATTTTTCTTAAATTGACCAGAAAAAACATTGCATTTATAAAATGCATATAAAAGCAGTGTTGTTTCATTGCATTGATTAAAATTACTTGTATTATAGTTTGCAGTTCGGTTTTCTGTCATTCCTGTGATGTTATATAGGAACAGCCTTTATTTGCATCTCATTAGCCAAAGAAAGATGGGGTATTTCAGACATCTGGATTGTAGTTATTACAATAACCAGGCAGCCTCTGTGACCCAGCAGCCATTCACCACTGGGGTCGCTGTTAGTTGAAGTCCAGCACAAGCTGGCTTCCTCTCCAGGCGTACATGGGAAAGTTTTCTCCCACGATAAATGCTTGCCACCATGGTATATGTGAAATATTCTTGACTACTCTGTAAAACAGCCATCAAATAAACGCAGTAATCTGGATTTGCAGATTTATGTTGGTCAAACAAGACTGATTGATTGGTGTTATTGTGGTAGTCAAGAGCAATTCACTTTCATGATGCGAGCAAAGCACTGATGTTTGACCTTCCCTGTAATGACCTCTGTTATAACCACTTATTGTCACTGAGGTCATGTAAACAATGGATGCTGGAGAACTCAAACCATGTGTTTTAGGCTTTGACTGAACCAAAACCTTGAGTG
The DNA here is from genome assembly GCF_032854445.1 of Liolophura sinensis. Lineage (NCBI taxonomy): Eukaryota > Metazoa > Mollusca > Polyplacophora > Chitonida > Chitonidae > Liolophura > Liolophura sinensis. The sequence continues at coordinate 56,527,363 of NC_088301.1, read as the reverse complement.
TCCAAATGATTTGTGTTGCCAAGACTCGCCCCCCTCCACCCGATTACTATGAAATACCTTTTACAATAACATATTACATGTGGATTGAAGCCCTAAATGGGTGTGGGGTTCTGCTGGTGAAATCAACATATTGAAATGTTTTTCATAAAATCCCAATGTAGAAGGAAGCATTTTGTCATACAAATCGGGTGCAGGTCTTGAACATGCATGAACTACAAACAGTATGTATGGCAGACATGACATGACAGTGGCTTGAGGCCGAGGTAGTAAATACATGTATAACAATCTCCGCACAAATGACAAGTGAACGCATTTATTTGTGTATGACCAATCACAATTGTATAAAAGGAAAACACAGTTATCCAACTGACTATACTTACTTCTGTATATTTTGGTTACATGTAAGGAGGGTTGATATTCAGGTCACTTTACTGTAATATATTACATTTGTAATCTATCAGACACATGGAATCTTCTTGCACCTGACACCTGATTCATAATTACAGGTATGTCTTCAAATTAAGCAATAGAAACTACATGCTGAGGCCTGCTTCTCAACAAGAACTTAATCTCTTTGTTTACTCATTTTAAATGGTGTTAATTATTCAACTCAACTGTAATATGTTTGTTATTTTAATATCTTGAGGATTCTCAGAAATAGCACCAAATTCATTTTGGACAATCAGATGCTCATTTCCAAACATTATGTTACCATATTATGTCATAGCTAAAATAATGCAAGAATATATTTATAAATCTTACCACATTACATGTACCATCTGTAAACAGTATCCTGATTAACAAATAACTTGGATTTAATTTATGGAGTGGCTATTTACCCAGCGGCTGTGGAAGTAACTACCAATTTCAGGTTATGTCTACGCTTAGCCAATCAATAGACAAATTTCCATAGCCTTGAACCGTCAAATTTGTTGTGGTCTAAAATGTGTGCAGTTTCATAAGGCTTGTGAAAGGATGTTTGGCGAAGTATTTATCACCTAGTTGTCCTTTCACACTTACTATAAGAGTGGTGCAAGAAAGATTATCTTCAGTTCAGCATGGAAAATAGTAAAACCTGGCATACAGTACGAGAGGTATAATAAATTGTAATTGTATTATTATTTTTGCTCTGTTTAGACAGTTTAGAATAAAGCAGATGAACATTATAATTTAAACGTTTAGCTAGTTTATAGGGGGTTTCCTTCACATCTGATCAGTACAACTGAGGACAGGAAAAGCAAATTCTACTTTTGTCAAAGGTCTATGATGCTGTGTTCACTATTGTCATAATTCAGACATTGGACGACATAGCTTGAGTGACATTAGGTTAATTTCCTATGTTTTATTAGTCCAAAATTGCTCTGATGTTGGGTCTGGCAAAATTTTGTTCGGCCAACGAACACTGGCTTAGGAACATCCATGGCTGAAGAACATTTTGCCAAACCTAACTTCAGAGCAATCTTGGACTATGTTTTAACAGAAGTCCATCAATGTCTGCTCATAGTGGTCTTAATCTGGGTATAGCTGATGGAACTATATATTTCCCATATGTGAAGTGCACATATGTTAGACAGCTTAAATGGCCACACCAGCATCGTCTACTACTTACATTGTTCCTCAGAGCCCACAAGCAGTGAAAGCGGAGGAATATACAAATTCCCTGCCCAAGCCCGGGCTTGAATATGCACCTTGTGTTGTAGCAGCTAAAGGACAAGCTCTTCTAATCACTACACTGCAGCCTGCTGCCTACCTTTAGGTATGTAAGAATAAAATTCACATGATATCCACAGCTGCAGGCGCTGCGTATATAGGGAAAATTTCTGTATATATCCACAGCCACTGGGTATATACATTGAAGGAAAAAAACTTGTGATCATATCCAAAGTCGCTGGGTATATATTGACTGCCTTTAATTTAAGGTGTACATCAGGTGGGTGGCTGTAGTAACACTGAAGTAAGGAACTAAACTTGTTTTCCTAAAATTCTGTTGTCATGGGTTTGGGAAAATATTGGGGACCAAAGACTTCCCATGACATGATCACACAAACATGAAAGTGAAGACCTGCACAGAGATGGTTTACAACTAATTCTTGATGTTAACGAAGTCACATAAAAATACCTTTAGATTGAACATTTTTCATGTTCTCACCAGTATGTATTACTTTAGTGTTGACCATTGGTTTAATTGTTCTACCTATTTTAAGGTTCTTGAAGAACAAGATTTGCAACATTCGGATTTCACGAAGAGCCCTTTATATAGTCACTTAACTTACTTCAAAATGTACCCCCAGTACTTTGCCACCTTATACTCTGGCAAAGTTGTCTTTAAACTCTTCTTACAACAAAGCAGGTACATCTTCCCAATATGACAAATATGTTTATACTTATAAGTAGAGCCAATGGTAAAAGGTATGTGTGAACAAGATAACACAACCTACCTTCCAAATAAATGCAGCTCCACATTGATACACCATAAATTCAGTGGCATAGTTTCCATACTGATGCGCACCTTGGAACGATTTCACAAAGACATTTCTGACTTAAGTCAAAATCTAAATACGATCTTAAAGCTAGTTTTCGGTTTTACACAGTAAAGTTTTGTCCACCTCACAAGTGTTATATTAAGGCAAATGTATTCAATTTTCAACTTCAAGTACCAAATACTGAGCTTTGTGGAAAGATTATTAAATTTTGACTTGTCTGAAAATGGCTTTATGAATAGGTCATGTTCTTCAGAACAGAGCACCTGTTAAACACTACTACAGAGACCTTACCCCTATCTATTACCGTTCACAGGGGAAAATGTTACAAAGCATTGCCTGATTTAACTTCATACAAAATATAATGTAATGTTAGCAGAGCAAGCAAGAACATGGTATTATTCCTCATAAAGTAACACTGCTGACAAGTATTACCTTGTTTTCTGTTAAGCAAGTCAATGTGGTTGACCATTTAAACAAATCCATAAAGTATCCAAAATTTAACTCAAGAGTGAACTAACAAAGGTAAAAAAGGAAACATTTTCAGTCTTGTGTGTGTTGGATTAGATTTTGCGTCAACTTCACATGTACCTTTTGCCATCTGAACAACTGCCAGAATATGTAAAACTTTTACTACATGTCTTTATCAATCAAATCATGCACTGCCATGCCAATTTTGAAAATAACAAGATACAACAATGGTTACTGTATTATGTAACTTTGGTAATGAAAGCATGCCAGCTGAGGATGACCAATTTTAGGTGTTCACCATCTGAATGCTATTTCCTTGTTAATATTTTCCATACAGATCCTGGAGCATACACATAAATATAGATGAAGAACACACATACATGTACAAAGACTGAAGAGTTACAATATGTACATAATTCTGCATATATATATATAGAGAGAGAGATAAAATTAACAAATGACTCACAATGAATCTAATACCCCATTCACACGGGCAAAGCTAAGTTGGTTTAACTTGCAAAAAGTAGCTTTGAGCCAGTTTGACATCTCCAGTGGTGAGCGCAAAATGGGGGCATTTAATCTGGTTTTATTTGCCCCAGTTGGCTACATGGCCTTAAGCCAGTTTCAGGGTTTGAGCAGGTTTATCTGTGTTGTGTGAACGGTCAGATGACATACTTGCTAAACCAGCTTAAATGTGTCCGTGTGAACGGGCAAATCCCTGAACTGGCTTAAAACTGGCTTGGCCATATGGTTGAGTGAATGCAGGCATTTTTACAACTGGCTTCGACTGAACCAGTTCAGATTTGATCCAGTTTAAATTTTGTGTAAACTGGGTATAAAGCCAAGAGAAAAACTCATTTCATGGATTACATTCACTGATTTGAAAACATTTCTCACAAAATTGTAGGAATGAATATTTTTAGAACCTTAATGCCTTAATAGGGATCTTCATGCCCATTGAGTATATTTCTGAAACATGCATTTTGTCAGTTACAACACTGACAGAATTGGGTTAGGAATTCCTTTGAAACTAGAACAAACAAGTTTGGTAAAATCTCAATATACAGAAAAAAAAATTCTTATGGTACCTCTGTATAATACATATGCACAAAAACAGGTAATTCTGATAAATATCCAATTCAATATCAAGGAAACTATAAACACCTATTCATTCTACAAATTAACCAATGCATAGACCGGACAGGAAAACAGACAAAAACAAGGCCATCCTTACAAAATATTTTGTTGGGTGTAACCTGACCATATCAGAAAAAGTAGGGTGGTAAATATGTAATTCTGTTTTATTATTCTGGCTAATGATCATGGAGAGAAAAACAGAATTAGGCTGCGTTTCTATGGAGGGTTGATCTAGTTACCCCCAACGAACATTTTTAATGATTGCCAAATGATAACATCCTCACATCCAACATGAACTGTTCAATGCAATAAGCTGGATCACTCCTACTAAATGTGTAGACAAAATGATACGGGTACATTATAAATGGTTTCACCTCACTTCACAAGAAATTATCTAAGGAGTCCAAGTATCACGTTTTTCTCACTTTTTTGTTTGCGTTTAGACACAGCGGCTTCAGTGGCTAGAGGCTCCCCCATGGGCATGTGGAGAAGACTGCTTGTTCAACATGCTCTGCACTTGTCCAAAGGTTTGCTTCAGGAAGGGAAGGACCTTCTGGCGATGGTAGGCCAAGGCAATTGCGAGCAGGGTCATAGGAAGCATCAGGAAAGATCCCTGCGTGAGATCCGAGTCGAGGGATCTCTGCTTTGGCTCAAATCGGAATGTGAAATGATGGTATGTGGCATTAGCAGAAAAGAAAACCTCAGGCAATGAATAATCAAAAGAATTAGCAGAGAGGGACGTTTCCATCCTTAAGATGTATTTCTGATTGTCAATCTGCAACGAGGGTAGGTAGAAAAATGTGGTGACAGACATGCTGACAGTGTGAATAGGTGCATCTGGGTTGTCCCTCCTTGAACAGTTTCAACTTTAGTGTGGGTAGAAACTCGTCAGAAGTAATGATATTACCGCTGATATCCATCTGGTTCATCCGGCGAAATGCGATAAAACGGACGTTGTTAAAGTCAGAATTTTCCACATGGAACATTTGAGTCTTTGGTGCAGATCTGTCTATGTGTTGGTTCACCTGTCCTGTTTTAAGGTGCACTGAGTACATGCACTTGGGCTGCAAGCCACGAATCCTGAAGGTACCATCCTGCTCGCTTTTGCTCTCTTCCTGGAACTGGCTACATTCCTCCTGTCCTACAGCTTCCACTATTACCCCTGCCTCTGGCTCTCCGTTCAGAGAAGTTACTGTACCATAGCAGCTGAAAGCTACCCGAATACCCTTAATGACCGGGTTAACTGTTGTGCCTTCTAAGACATCTATCATCTGAGAAGCTGGCTCAAAAGCGATACTCCTTCATCATAGGTCTCAGGAAATACTGACCAGGGCTTAGGGAAGAAACACTAATGTCCCGTTGGCTGGAGTAAGGTTGTTGCTACGATAACTGTTTCCGCCGCTCAATGACAAGAGAACATCTTGCAGAGGCTCGTCAGTTGCCCCTAAAACTCTGACTGATATTTCACCTAATTTGAATGCTTTAAAATGGCCAAGTTCTCCATCGACAGGACTGAGAATATAGCCTTCTTTCTCAGCAGTGACATTGTACTCCGATCCGAGTGCAAGGGGCCAATGTTGAACGTTCCCTGTGAACCTGTTTCCAGCAGCAGAGGTTCTCCTTTCCCATCTTTAGACATGACCTTGACTTTTACGGATTCTAGGGGAGGGTTTATCTTCCCAATAATAAACACCCCCAACTTTGCTGTGAAGGTTGCAACTTCTCCAGGACAGCCCTCGCCTGAAACAGTCACATCAACGCTGTCAGGGTAAAACAGTAGCTCCTTGGCCCGAGGAACAATCTGAAGTTTCTCTGCAGTCTTTGCCCAATATGAAAACTTGTAAACAAATGGTCCCTTCACAGACGAAGGTTTTTGGTCCTTTTTGTCTTTTGTTGCCGGTTCATTTTCGGACTTCAGCGGCCCCAGAGTCACTTGTGCCTCTTCATCTGTTGACGGACGTATCTGAATGACTATGTCTGAGGCTTTCTCAGATGTGGTAATTTTACCATGAATCAGGTGCTTAACAGCTGACAGAGTAAGCATAGCAGGGTTAGAAGTATCGTATGTGTAGACTTCCTGTTCAAACTGATGACAAGAATCTGGAGTTAACCGGTATACACCAGGCTGAGCAAGACAAAACCGGTTTGTCCCTTTGTTCAACTCAAAGGATCCCACACTACCTTCTTTCTTCTCATGAGCGAAGTGGAGAGAAATTTCATGAGATAAACTGCATTTGAGAATGTAGCCATTCTGGAAAAAGTCCAAACCTGAATTCACATCAGACTCCACCACTTCAAATTCTAAGGTTTTTTCTTTCCAGCACCAAGTGTCTTGTAGAAGTTTTGCTTGATATTTTCCTGGCATAATATCACTGAAGCTAAACGTTCCTCCTTTAGGGCCATCTTTCACTTGGACAATTTGCTTTTGGTCAGCTCTGCCAACAGGGTCCAAAGATACTTCAATAAACCCACACTTCTCTATACAAGTCACTGTGCCCAACACTTTGGCTCTAAACTGTGAGAATGTCACATCTTCCACAGGATGGTTAATAATCGCAACGTACCTCTCACTTGGAGCCAGCTGTAGACCTGCCTTAATTTCTTTCTCTGACAAAGTCACTTTAACAATGTATTTACCAGGTTTCACCGGGGAGCAAAAGGTGCCATCAGCATTCGTCTCAATTGTCATTACATCAGCAGGCGAGCTTTCACTGCTGATGGTGATCTTCCGTTGCGGAGGAACCTGACTCAAGCCTTCTGGGATTTTCTCAATCACCACTTTGCCGCAGAGACTGAAGCTTGATGCCACAATGTTGGGAAGCTGTGGGGTATTGGGGGTCACCTTCACACTTGTGGCATCAAAGAAGATTTTGTCAGCGATAATCCTGATGGTGTACGTTCCAGTTTTCATGTTTTCCAGATGGTATGAGCCGTCTAGTCCAGTCACAGTCTGCTCCTTCATATCTATAAGAATTTTTGCACCCTTTACCCCATTGCCTTTCACAGAATCTAACACCCGCCCACTTACTGAAAATCCTGCAACCTGGAATGGTTCTTTTATGTTCACCGACCCATGATTCACTGTGAACTCTTCTTTGGCTGGTACCACGTCAAATGTGATGTGCTCCCCCTTATAGAATGGCATTGCAACATACTTCCCAACAGGCAGTACAGGGAACACAAAGCTTCCATCTGCAGCTGATGTCACATGACACAACAGGTTGCCTTTCTCTGCATGTTTAAACCCCTTAACAGGTGTCTTGTCACATTTGGTAATGTCCTGGGGTTTGACGGTCGTGGAGAACAAAATGAAGTTAACACCTTTGATGGGCTCTCCTTCACTAAACACTTTCCCAGTGACGTCGTATCCAGACACAACCAGATTCTCACTGGCCTGGCCATTGTCCTGTGTGATTTTCACTCGAGTTTCTGCCTTTTCAAACATCCAGGTAGGATGTGTTGCCTGCACCACATATTCCCCAGGGGGGAGCTTGGAAAAGACATAGCTGCCATCCTGACGCGTTTGGCTGGTTTGGATCACCTCACCACCACTAACTTTCTTTATCTGTACAGGAACCCCCTCCGGTCCATGGCTCTGTCCCTTACTGATTACCTATATACAAATAAAGAGTGTAGGCTTTAAGCACTTCAATGCAATTTCTAATAGCCCTATGCTTATTTTCTTATCTCATTTGAGCTTAACTACAGGCATGAGAACTGATGGCCAGAAAAACAGACCGAAAATCCTAAAGAAAGTTTGAAAATATCTCACCCCACCTCCAAATTACATTAGCAATCACCTGTTCTGACCAAATCAGCTGCTTTTTTTTTTAATTTTAAACAAAAAAGTATTATATCAGCCAATTGGAAAAAAGTTCCCAAGCCTGTAACTAACACAAAAGGTAAGCTGTCATTATTATCATGCAAATATTTCTAAGATTTACTTTCCCTGAAAGAGGTCATGCCATGGAATAGTGGTCAACGACATGTACAGATTTCTGTGTATATTCGCACCAAATTACACTGATTAAGACGATTAACAGTTTTTCAATGGCCATTTTTTTTGAGGTGAAGACATATTGTAAAATACGTGGATTACGTGTCATTGCAATCTTGTATGTTCTCTCTGTAATAGTATTGTGGTTGTTATAGCTGCATGACGTTAGGTGCATGCCTCACTATGTTTGTAAATATACAAATATACAAAAGCTCAGTGCATTGTTTGTTGTCGATTCTGGAAATGCCACTCATGCTTGGGCTGCCTGCCCAAAGTCAAACAATGATGTATGCACCCCGAACTAGTTCACATTAAGAACTGGCCTGTTCTTGGTGGATGGCTTGGGGGCAATGGATTGGTAGTACACGTATCGAAAACAATGTAATTTGTTTTGGTTAGAAGTTGAGATTGGCCACACCGGGAAAGTTCATTTAGATAGAATTCCTATCTTAGCGGGGAGGGGATAAATATAAGCCGCCTTGTGAAAGAGTCTGGGTAGAGAGAAAGAGAGAGAGAGAGCTGCCATCTATCCTAGGCGAGAGTTTGCAGGTACATTGAGCATTCCCGGTGCGAACCAACTGCCAGCTATCAATAAAGGAACTATTGGTGGAAATATCGGCATCCATTCATCCTTCCCAACGTCGCGTGAGACAGGGAAAAACCTGTAAACCTGTAGATCAGCGCACAAGCCCACTGGCGTCCACTGAGATAGAAAGTTTACAATAGGAGTAGCTTACACATGCAGCTGCTAGAATGGAATTAATGCCCACATATACACTCAGCCCCGCAGAGACTACTGAACAAGAGCTGAAGCACCATTAGAGGAATGAATTTTGTGTTCACAGACAGCAGACCTCATCAGCTAAATTACAAAGGAATCTTAAACTAAAGCGACACATGACTTTTACATACTTTTTTTTTACCATTCTATCACTATACAATATACATTGATAAGATTGGTATTTTTCTGTGAGGTCAAAATTTGTTCCACTGAGTGCAAATTTTCCCTTACAATATGTAGTATATTCTTTTTAACAGCAGTAAGCTCATACTATAAAGAAGTCAAATTGAAGTTAATAGCAAACATGTTACCTTTCCAAAAACGGAGAATCCAGTGAAAACGAAATTGATATCTTCACCTTTGCTGCACTTGTCATTGGCCCCATCAACATGCAGTTCTATGCTGGCAGGTTCTGAAGTACACGAAAACATGATATATGAACACTTTAGTTAGCAAATAACTAGTTCATTTACCAGATTAGGACTGAATGCCTTTCTCAAGAATATCTAATTTGTGCAACAGCTGTCAAGTTCAAGGCACGAGGAAAACTCCCATCACTTACCATGTGCCTGACAAATCTCCATACCTCACCATACCTGGTGCAGACAATAATCAGTGGTGGATAACTATACCTTAGGTCACATCTTTCAGATGCGCTAATTTGCAAGAGCCCCACCTTCTTTCGCCTAAACCAGCATGAACTCATGAGACTCCTGAAATACTAAATAAAGCTACAGTGCTGTATCTGCTGATAGCATACCGATGTTTCTCGTCTAAATACGTTGCAAAATTTGTGTGGGCAGAGAAACAGTTCCATTATCATTATTTCATGATACGTTCACCTTTGGTGACAATTTCTGGCAAAACAATGAAATTAGGAGCAATGGAGTAAAATTTTCTGACTAGAACTATACCTACAGCAGGATGATTAAGAGTTCAGCAACAAAATTGCTGATGCTAAATTATCTTCATGCTTTTCATTTCTCCTATTCTACGGTTAGCTTTTTGCCTGGTAAATCTATTCTGACCAACATTTTGACGAACTGGAACAAGATCTTCAACACTTCTTCTGGGATTTGTGAGGACACTGTTGCTATTTACATGTTGATTTCCATGTGTCTTCTGACATAATTTTTTCATTGGTTAAAACTGAATGTGGAGATGCTCAAGTTACATATATAAAAAAAAAAAAAAAACACCATAAGTAAGAATTTCCTCACTCCAGTCTCTATCATGTGACATCTGTCTCTGTCTCTGTCAGTTCTTACTTCTTACTTCAGAAAGTCGTCTCATCCTTTGTTCTGAACAGTTCTGAATTTGATCTTCCAACAGAAAGAGTGTTGGGTTCGTAGCTGGATGCTTATACCATTAGACCACTTGAGCTGTTGTGATAGATTGAGTTTTTTTTTTGGACGTGTTCAACACAGATGAACATGGTAAAGGTTGAATGTGCATGTGCAAGTGTAATGGCTCAGATCCTGAAATTTGAATGTTGCTTATTTGACATATGTATTTTGACAGAGTTTTTGTCAAACATTTTTTTTGTCAGGAAACATCAGTCTACAAGAAAAAAGATATGCGGGACGGGGTTCTGGTGATGAGAAACAAAGAGTAATGTGTGATATGCCTAATGAGAATAATTATTCTATGCTCTATTACTTCGATTTCCTTTGACATGATCGTTGTAGTTTTCCAAAAGGCAAAACAATGTCCCATAGGCCTATATCTAGCATCCCAAAAGACAGGATCGATAATCCTAATGCATTAATCTCATTATAGATTTTGTTTCTATCCTTACCAAAACTCCAACCATGAGGAGGCTCAACTTTCAGGATGAAGTCGCCTTTGTCGTAGAGAGGTATAAGGTAGTAGCCGCTGTTTGGGGCACAATCTGTCTGATATTTGATGCTGCCATGGGTTGTGTACAGCTTCACTTCTACCAACGAAAAATTAATACCCACATCCGACTTGACAAATCCACCACACCCAAGAAGGCCATCTGCCAAAACTCGAACTGATAAAGAACTGAAGACTAACAGAAAGCTTGTCAACAGTTCTGTAAATTGCATACTTTTGATTTAAGTGTGATGTGTGAATTAAATCACACACTGCTCACAGAAAATACGCCAGGTGAAACAACCGGCGAAATGTGCTTGCCGAAAATCGTACCATGCATGTCGTGTTGACATGTCGTGAAGTCAAATGTGCGTCTCGCACCTTTCTCTATTCAAAACGAGTACATCCAAGAGGGGACCGGAAGTAAATCCACCAGGAGAACGGACGTCCATCACACCATGGCTTGACCGCAAATTGTTGGACTCAATCAGATTGTATCTTACAAACCTGGCTATTTCGTCCAATCACAGTAGTTCTTACTCAGGCACTCGGATCTGTCAGTGGCACATGCAACTTCGGCCCAATGGCACGTGTTGGTACAACCACTGATGTAAGTTCACTTATTTTTACTATTTCTTAAGTAATAATTTATTCACGTCATAATTAATAGAATTTGTGCTCGCCAGTCTGTGAATTATGCTTGCCATTCTGTGCCATTTCAGTTCAGCAGTGTACAATGTAGGCTAGTTACAACAGTGGATACTTTCAAAGTTGTTGTTGTGCTCTATTTTAGCATTGTCAGTGGATCACATGTACTCATCCTCAGTATTTAATAAGTCTAACTTAGCAGTTACAGACGTGAGGTTGGTGGTAGCACTATGTGGCTATGTTTATGCGGAAATATATGTAAGCATTTACTTCCCCCGCGCTCCTTGGTTCTTAGTGTGCTATCCTCAACATACTTGTTGTCCGCAGTAAGCCTGCTGTATGACGTGGCTGATTGTAACGTCTGTCCATTTCTGCGACCGATGTATGTCAGTTTAGTGATATACTACGTCTTGGAAGGATGCGCTGCACCCAGACTTCTACGTGTACATCACCTACTGGCATCACCTGCCATTTATGAACTATGTTTCAAATTTCAATATACCCGCTCAGCAGTACTTTTTTACATGCATGTTACATTGCTGTTTATGCAACCCATCAAACCTAAAGGCATTACATATGTCACATATCCTTTAGTCAATACCATTAAGTCAAGATTGGCCTCCGTGGCCGAGGGGTAAGCTAGCCAGTGCTACCCTATGACCCAGGATCCTCTCACCAAGTTCAAGTGTAGATTATGCTGACTTCCTCTCCGGCTGTACGTGGCAACGTCTTCCAGCAACTTGCGCATGGTTGTGGGTTACCCCCTCACTTTGCCCGGTTTCCTCCCACCACACTGCTGTAGAAGTGAAATGTTCTTGAGTACGGGCAAACACCAATAAAATAATAAAATAATCATTTATGCAAAAAATGATTAGCAGTTTTTTTTAGCTTGCACTTGTTCCCTTGTTTAACCGTTGCATGCATTAATCTCCTGTAACATTCCCCTAACGCATGTTTTATATTATGCTTTAATCCCGGCTTCACACTGTCTCAAAAATTAATTTGTGTAAAACCTCTAAGTGTTTTTTTTTGTGAATGGTTAGCAAAAAAAGAATAATCCCCTAGTATTCCAAGGTTCAACTGCTTGAACGCTCCATCCGCTGCATGACTTCGTTTTTCATCTGAGCATAACAAAACCTGTCACTGCTGTCCTTCACTCTGTCTTCACCTGACTATTCTATCTACAATATGTAAGTAATGTTCCATAGTGTTTCTTGCACAAGTATTTTGTGTTTGTTGGTTTTCCTCATGCCTTTTACTTTATATGCTTTACTCAAAATGCTGAAGAAATGAAATGTTCTTGAGTACAGGATAAAACACCAATGAAATAAATAAAATAAATTAATCATTTATACAATATGCCAACAACATGCATTTTTAGCATGCACCTGTTCCCTTGTTTAAATTTTGCATGCATTAAGCTCCTGTAACAATCCCCGATTGCATGTTTATATTATGCTTTAAGCCTAGCTTCACACTGTCTCAAAAATATATATGCGTAAAACTCAAAATAATAACAAAAATGTTAACCCATAATGTGTTCATTGCTTTATATAAAATGTATGTCTATTTTACCCCCGTATCTCTTTTGTGCACATTAATTTTCATAAGCTATGTCCAGAAAATCTGTGCTAAGCTCAATTCTCTTTGTACAGCAACTAAATTGTTCCCAAAACAGTTCAATTAACCAGGCCTTTATATGGTTATAAACTTGTCATGCATTAGCAATGCAGGTTCTAATCAACATACTGCTTCAGTTCTTTTCCCTAGTTCTGTTAGTATTTGTGTATTATTGCAGTCCCATGACTTAAAATCATACAAATTTGCACCTTCTAAACATATTTTGTTTTTATGTTCACTTATTTGTGGCTTGTGCATACATGTATATCCTTTACATGTTGCATTTGTGTTATTTTTTTTTCTCCTAAAATGGTTTTTGTTGTTCTGGCATCATTATGGCCATGTATTGCAGCTTCTGTTATCAGCAGCCTCTATGGTTAAACTTTGTACCTTATGTCATACCCTGGGCATCGGCATCTGCATCCAATAATTGAGAAAAAAATGTTAAAATGTTAGGGGTTGGTATCTTGTAGGTATTGAGCTCAGGGTTTACACCCTTGAAGAGCACAATAGAAAGAGGGGGATATTCCATCATTGATTGGATGTGTTCATATTAACTATTGTAAGTTGCTGAATTCCTGACTGAGTGTATTATGTTTAGGATCAATGTTAAACAGAGTATTAGGAGTGGTTTCTCAAAAACTACTGCATGTGTTGAGCTGCGGGTTTGCACACATGCAGGGCACAATATCAATTGGGGAATATTCCATCATTGGTTGGGTGTGTGCATATTTAATACCGTAAATTACTGAATTCCTGATTTAGTGTATTGTGTATTAGAATCACTGTTATACAAAGTGTTAGGGTTGGTATCTAAAAAGTATGCCATGTATTGACCTTAAGTTTTACATGCATATAAATCTCTGTGAGCATATTAATTACCAAATTCATCATTTGAGCTGAAGTTTTGCCTTCATGTGTCTCATACAGGCGAGCTCTTTGGTAGCCTTGATACCAATTATAAGTTTAACATAACATATAATTGTTCATTTGTTTTTATTGCATTCTTACACCATTACACTTTTTCTGTAAACTTCATACTGTTTGTGTTGCTCATAGATGTACTTCATTAAAATCTCTCTTGTAACATATCCATAGTTTGCCCATTGTTATACAAGCAGAGGCTTGGTAATTTTCCTCTATCTGTTGCATACTTCATTGTCATCACATTTATTAACTAACATGTAGTTCATGTTAAATACAAATCTCTTATAACATCACTTGAGTTTTCTTTTATCATACATGTGGCACCTGTTCAGAGAAAAAAAGCATAATTTACATGTACTTTTTTTTTTTAAATTTTAGGTTTACTTGAAGGAACTTAGCCCCAGCATTCTTGTCAACCATGGGGTAGGCCAATCCTTTCACCTTTTATGCAGCAGCTTTGGTAAGTACACGTCATCTTACAAGTTTATTAACAGCCACATATTTTACCATTTCAACCTTAAAGGTATCGCCGAACCATCATCATTGGCTTGTGTTATAATCAGTAAGAAATTCCTGTTACAGTATCTGTTATGTTCTTCGTTATGATGTTGCAAATCATTGTAAAACACATAGCAATATGTAATCATGGCCACAGTCAACAGGTGTGCTACAGTGTCCGTATGTGCTACTAGTTTTGCAAAAAAAGGCACTTCCCAATTGCACTCAAAACTGCAATAACTGGTCAACACCACTGTTGGCATCTGAGGTTAGTTTCAAAACCAGTGTATTATAGATAGCGGGCTGTGGCCCAGTGGTTAAGGTGATCCTCTCAGTTGCTAGTATACACAAGGTACATATTACCACCCCACTTTGGAGGGCAATTGTATATTTTCCACTCTTAATTTTTGTGGCTCCTGGAGCATGACGACAAGCCATCGACCATACTTGTGTGGTCGTTATCAAAGAAGTTGGTTTCGGAAGTAACATTCACACAACATAGAATGTAATTGTCAAGCTCTGTCAGTTAAGACTTGCGTGTTGCATTACTCCTATTGGAAAAATTACTTCTATGAACCCCTGCATTTGGTACACACTTTTTGAGTGCTTTTACTTGTATAAAGTATGGTTTACTGAATTCAGGGGCCAATGCCTTATACCAGGTTGGTCCGACAAGACTCCATCACTGGACTTGGACGAAAGTTTCTCCAAAGCTTTTCGGCGGTTTTCCTCAATCCTCTGTTTCTGTTCCGGAGACAGACTCACGTTCACTTGATCAGCCTTGTCATTGGTTGCTTTGAGTTTCTTTGGTGTTGTGTTCTGAAAAGACGATTACGTTGATGATTACAACAATTAACCTGTAGTGCAGACATTGCAATACCCACAACACCAATCAGCACACGCCTTACCTCCAAGAATCAGTAATAGAACACAAGTGCTCATGCTACAACTCAGAACTGGCTGACTGAGACAAATTTATTTTTCATGCGCTATACCTGGCTTTAGCTTTGATGAAGTCAGAGTTTCAGTGACAAATATTGTGACCTCATCGCCCCGATGATTCAGCGTTCGCTTGGCTTAAAGCCTAGATAGCTATGCGAGGACAACAACTGATTTGGTTAGGCGTTTGATTATCATCAAGCGTTTACTAATACCACAGGCAGTCCGGGAAAGCCAGTCCACAACAGGACAACAAAGAACTTCTCAGTCCACCTAAAAGCTCACCTCTTTCTCTGTGGATATCGGACGTTTCTGGCTGGTGGGCTTAAAGAAAGATGATATGTCAGTTAAGACCTGTGTGTTGCATGTGGCAAAGCTCATCAGCTGTTTGCCAAAGGCCTATATTTTTTTTCCCCTGGGCATAGAAGGGCTTCAGTCAAATGCAAAAATAATCAAATATTATGCAGTATCAGGGCCATATGTAGAGCCATTTAATTTCCACAAAACAGTTGGTCTCCAAAGCTGTTGCACACCCAAACTAATCTAGCTAACACCATACTGAGCAAAATTATCACAGTTTACCAATAATAAGATTTTGTTTTCATACCAATTTCTTTCATTCATACACTTCAAAACTCCCAGAAGCATCAATTTTAGTTGCATTTCATAAAATATGACCTTAATAGTTTGGCATCACAACCTTCCAGGTTTTTTATACATATGCCCCTCAGTGTTGTTTCAAACCAAAATCAAATAAAGTCACTTTCATATGTTATATCATTGTTTCACTGTTCATCATATTTGCCTCTCCATCAGTGAAACTTCATCATGGATCTTCTTATCAGTCATAAAATGGGGTCAATTTGGTTACATGTGTATATGTAGATCTAAGAAACTGTACCAGTATTAGTAATCCATCTTGTTAGATTGCCCCTCTGCTCTGGTTTCCTCCTCACGATTTTATGCTGCTTGTTGCTACATGTACATGCACTGTCTACCTGCAGGTATATCATTTAATTAGTAATAATAGATCTTTTGTTTACTTTCAGTTCTCACACAGAAAGGATTAATTGAAATAAAATCCTTTCAACATATGTGGTTAACAGTGCATGTAATTATCTTTTTGTAACGGTAACACATTCAATATTATTCAAGGTACAGCCATTTGCAGCATGCCCTCCTTTCGTATAATGTACGTAAGTCATGTAGGCAACACTTTTACAAAATATGTGTAATCAAGCTAGCAAATACATAAATACACCAAAGCAATCTTTTCACTTGAAGTTATGTCATTTCTGATATGTTATACATATATGCACAACATAATATTATACCATTTGCAGAAAAAAATTGTTGTACATAGTTTTCTTACCTTCAGCTTTATTATACTACAGATTCATTCAAAGGCATCTTCAAGAATCTTGTCAACCATGATGTAAGCCAAGTCCTGACATTCACCTTTCGTAAAACACAAGTGAGTGAGTTATGTAAATAAGTTCTCCCACCTCCGGTACTTCCAAATGTCATTCTTGCTATGAAAGTGCTTTAATCTGTTACAGTTTAGCATATAACCCATTATTGCAAGCCATAAAGTATAAAGTGTAATGGTTGCCAATACATTTACAGGATAGACAGTAAAACCACAGCAGTTATCAGTGTTATAGTTTGTAGAGGATCACACTGTCAAAGAACAAAATTGGTGCATATGTTTGGTCCATAAAACAGTTTGTTCATCTGTGTGTCTGTTTCATCAAAACCTCATCAAATTATTGGCTTATATTTGTGTACTATATTCCCATGTACTTTCACCGGTTTCCAACATAATGCTTGCCACTGTTGAATAAGTGAAGTATTCACTAGTGCCCTAGTCAGCTGCCTGTATTCAAAACTATTCGCCTGTCACCAATGCAGTCGTGCTCAGTTCATGTCCTATGCGGTCATAGGTGGCAAGGTCTGATAACAACTTGCAGATGGTCGTTTTGGTTTCATTTTCTTCCACTATAATGGTATCATATAAGTGAAATATTCTTCATCATGGTATAAAACGTCAATCAAATAAATTGTGGTTTTCAATGGACACTCTGGTTTCATCAAGCTATAATACTCATGACCATTGTATGGGTCAAAAATTCTTTATAGCATAAACAAACTATAAATTAGAAACACTCTGTTAAATTCAACAACACGTGCAAATCCTAAAAGCAGATTATGTTCCACACAACTGACACTTCAACTTCTGGATCAGTGCTGATAATTGCCTCATTGGCTTCAGTTAAGTGCATTCCTCCAGAGCTAGTTGTTATTATGTAGTGCACACACTAGCCACGTTATGTGTCTATTCACATCAGCCCAATGGCAGATGGCTTTAGACAATGTGTTCATGCAACATATTCTGCTTGGGTATTATTCTTTAAAACAGCATTTGTTCTTGTTTTCAGATCCTCTCTATTCTTCCCCGAATACAACAGAAGACAACATTTTGGGGTGACCACGGACATAAATCCATCATCTGCAACTAATCCAGCCATCTTTTATAGACACTTTCACACTTGATTTTATATTTTCACCATTTGTGACCTAACATTCCATCGGCTTTTCTTGTAAATCATCACTTCGTTCGAATAAAGTTTGTCATTTTATTTAAAATAATACTTTGTGTTTTATATATAATGTTCAATTTTGTCGTCTTAGCTTATGGCATTAGTAGACCACATTGTGAGCATTCTGCATATGGATAAAGCTGCAATCTGTAAAAGACCACAGGCATCCAAAGCAATCCAACTTTTTCCTTCATAGTGCATCACCACATGGGGCTATTATATTGCTCATTTCGAAATTGACCATCACACACAGTATGTGCCATGGTATTAATGTTTAAACAGACAATAACCCCATGCAAGTGAACAAATTATTACTCAGTTCTTTATCAGGTTGCATTGTCATTAACTTACTGGTATTTTTTTATATTATCAGATTAGAAGTACAACATTTATCTATTTCTGCTATTTGTCTCTCCTGTACATCTTTGGAGCACTTAAGTATTTCCAAGCCAAAACGTTTGGTAACTTGAAGGTCTCTGAGCCGTATCCAGATGTACAATACCTATATCATTCACATATATCATGAAGTGTTTCTATGTTTTAATAAGGATTCTGTTTTGGGTTATCATACTCTGTTATTTAAGTGTGGTGTTTCGAAATCACATTATACCATTGTAGTGCAACACTGTTAAGCTTTGCATTAAGTACGTAAGGTCTTAAGGTCACACCAATTAATATTTTTTTTTACGGGCAGAATCTTTTTTTCTAATTTTTTAATATAGTGCAAAAATAAAACTCAAAAATCATCCAGTTTGTGTCACTTGTGGAATGTCCCAGTAATTGTTCCTGTTTAAGACATATTTGTTATCCAAAAACCTTCAAAAACAGGAAATTCACAAAATAAAATGGTTTTTCAAGTTATCAAGTTCATTTTTATCCATTTTCAACTTTTATTGTTGGTTCGCCCGTAAAGCATAAATATAATTGCTGTATCCTTACATTCCAGGTACATATATACTTTATCAGGTACTCTTCATATCCGTGGACAACACATACTAGTAGCATTCAATCATCTTTCTTCATAAAAATGGAAAATATCAATGGGGACTCGTCATGTAACTGAAAAATTGTTAAGTACGACGTTATACCTCAAGCACTCACTCACTCGTCCACAGGCAAACAAAATATAGGTTCAATCCTGATACCTGCAGGCAATCTCTGCGTTCTCAAAAGTCTTAGGCTCTTGGTTACAGTATGCAATATCATAGGGTGCTGTTGGGCAGTCTTGTGTTCATTCAATACCCCGTGCCCCGTTCATATTAACGTAGTATAAGCATACCCAAGGCTGGTGGTTTACCCTGGGCAGTTTCCTCCAACTACAAAACTGTGCCATTGCATAGGCAAATCGATTTATCAGTCAGCATGCAGGCATACGTGCTGCACATACTGAGCTCAGGTTTGCACACGAGGAATACAACACCAAGACATGTTCCATAGCTCATGCACTGTTCACATGTTAATTCTTCAAATTTTGGGACAGATGTTAGTAGTGCTGAAAGCATAATATTACATTTCTTTCCTGGCACTTTGGAAAAGTAAAGATGTGCTGTTCGTCAGATGGTATAACCATGTGAGAAAAAACAAACTAAATATTCCTGCTACAATTACATGTTGACTAAAAAGAGCAGATCAGGTGTCCCAAAAATTACAAGAAATAGGGTACAATAAATTACAAAATTCACGACGCTGTATTTTTTACGGGTGGTACAGTATCTCTAAATGTGTACTTGTATGTACTGAGTTTTGCATGCGTATAAAGCATATTGACACTTGTTTAATGTTGCATTGTTTGTGCTTTGTAAGTATATTAACTACAGTAAATTACCAAATTCACGACCTTAGTACTTTATGTAATGAGCTGATGTATTGCATTCATGTGTCTCCAACAGGTGGAAGCTCGTTTATAGCCTTGCTACTAAAGCAAAGTTTCAAATCCCAAACATAAAAACAAATTGTCCCGCAACAATTTTTTTTCAGATCACAAATAAATTACATGTATCATCTTGGCAAGCTTTCAAACCAACCCCAATGGCTTACTGTTGTACCAATTGTAGGATGCCCTTGGGGTGCATTCTCATCGACCTGAGCTTGGTACGCGTTCTAGAACAGCGCTTCATGACTATGTTTCCAGACAGTCCTCAGGTATCATTCTCTCAATGTGTTCAATAAAAAGCTTCCATTTTCTATTAATATATACAAGACTGAAATATTAAACATTTGTCCAATACTGTTAAAACAAATTAACAAAATTATAATTTTATGTCTTGTTATAAGTAGTATTAAATATAATGTGCACATATAAACAATGACATTGTCATTTATGTGACCAAGTAGAGTTTGCCATGTAATACTGTCCAATAGTTTAAGTCAATTAGTGTAAAGCACAATAATGCTGTGTACCAACTGTAAATACACACTAATCGTTACATACATTTATTGTAAAGTCATAGTCCCATTCACACTGTCAGTCATGCTTACAATGGCTATAGTCTGTGCCATCCTTACTAACAATATTCACAGGAAATAATAAGTAATGTATTAAATGTTCTATTTTGTAGAAACTGTTTACCCCAAACAACTTGATCAAATTGATGGAGCCATTGAGCTTGAGTGGAAGGCTGAGAAGATGCTGGAGCAATCTGGCGTGTTTTCTTCTCAAAACACAGCTCTCCTGTCTATGGAAAATCATCTACTGGATATGGCATGCCATCCAGATGTCACACAGGGCATATTTCTTGCGATGGGATTAAAAGTCCAACAATCGAGTATCATCAGGTTTTTTGAAGGGGGTAGCTTTGTTGGCTACCTTCATAAATGTGGTCGATCGTTGATGGCAAATAACAACACACCAGCATACAGAGTATACACCACACCTGATATCGCGCAACGACGACAGTTTATTCAGAAGAGAGCCACACATTATAAGAAACTACCTGTAGTGGAAAATGACAGTTCACCAGGTATTCATATTTACTGTCATTTACAAAATATTTCAAGACAAAAAAGAAAAAAACAGTCTTTTTTTAACAGAAGTACAATATATGTAACACATATATTGCAATAGCCCATGCCTATACCAGTCCAATACAAACAACATAGTAGGCCTATAGCTGTCATAACTCGGCCAAGTCTCCGGGCAATACATATAGTGTTTTGTTTCATTCCCATTTTGTATATTTTTTTTCTCAAAATATCATGGTCCAATATTACACACCGTCTACTCACATCAATATTCTCTCTGCACAATGCACACACTTTCAAATCCCACCAGGTCTCTGTACAGTCAACACATATTTTATATTAAACCCACCTTCCATAGCCCACCCAAGTCTCTCTACGTACCTGTACATTACAAAAGCCCTTTTATAGCTCATCCAAATTTTTGCACAATGCACACTCTATAGCCCACCCAGGCCACTCTCCACACCTACTTCCATATCCCATTCAACAGTGTACACTCTACACACACTCCAATCCACCTTTAACAGCCCACCCAGGTCTATATAATAAACACACAACAACCCACCTTCCACAGACCACCCAGGCCTGTATAATAAACACACTACACCCCACCTTCCATATCCCACCCTGGTCTGTATAATAAACACACTACATCACACCTTCCACAGCCAACCCAAGTCTGTATAATAAACACACTACAACCCACCTTCCATAGCCCACCCAGGTCTGTAAAATTAACACTCTACAAACCCACCTTCTACAGCCCATCCAGGTGTGTACAATAAACACACTACATCACACCTTCCACAGCCCACCCAGGTCTGTATAATAAACACACTACAAGCCTCCTTCCATAGCCCACCCTGGTCTGTAAAATGAACATTCTACAAACCCACCTTCCACACCCCACCCAGGTCTGATTAATAAATACACTACAAGCCACCTTCTATGGCCCACCCAGGTCTCAGTACAACCCACCTTCCACAGCCCACCCGGGTGTGTATAATAAACATTCTACAACCCACCTTCCACAGCCCACCAAGATCTGTATAATAAACACTGTACAAACGGACCTTCCATAGCCCACCAGGGTCTCAGTACAATAAACACACTACATCACACGTTCCACAGCCCACCCAGGTGTGTATAATAAACACTCTACAGCCCAACTTCCACAGCCCACCCAGGTTTCTATAGTAAACACTCTACAACCGACCTTCTATAGCCCACCCAGGTCTCAGTACAATAAACACACTATATCACACCTTCCACAGCCCACCCAGGTCTGTATAACAAACACACTACAACCCACCTTCCATATCCCACCCAGGTCTGTAAAATTAACACTCTACAAACCCACCTTCTACAGCCCATCCAGGTGTGTACAATAAACATCACACCTTCCACAGCCCACCCAGGTCTGTATAATAAACACACTACAAGCTACCTTCCATAGCCCACCCTGGTCTGTAAAATGAACATTCTACAAACACACCTTCCACACCCCACCCAGGTCTGATTAATAAATACACTACAAGCCACCTTCTATGGCCCACCCAGGTCTCAGTACAACCCACCTTCCACAGCCCACCCGGGTGTGTATAATAAACATTCTACAACCCACCTTCCACAGCCCACCAAGATCTGTATAATAAACACTGTACAAACGGACCTTCCATAGCCCACCAGGGTCTCAGTACAATAAACACACTACATCACACGTTCCACAGCCCACCCAGGTGTGTATAATAAACACTCTACAGCCCAACTTCCACAGCCCACCCAGGTTTCTATAGTAAACACTCTACAACCGACCTTCTATAGCCCACCCAGGTCTCAGTACAATAAACACACTATATCACACCTTCCACAGCCCACCCAGGTCTGTATAACAAACACACTACACCCCACCTTCCATATCCCACCCTGGTCTGTATAATAAACACACTACATCACACCTTCCACAGCCCACCCAAGTCTGTATAATAAACACACTACAACCCACCTTCCATAGCCCACGTAGGTCTATAAAATTAACACTCTACAAACCCACCTTCTACAGCCCATCCAGGTGTGTACAATAAACACACTATATCACACCTCCCACAGCCCACCCAGGTCTGTATAACAAACACACTACAACCCACCTTCCATGGCCCACCCTGGTCTGTACAATAAACACACTACATCACACGTTCCACAGCCCACCCAGGTGTGTATAATAAACACTCTACAGCCCAACTTCCACAGCCCACCCAGGTTTCTATAGTAAACACTCTACAACCGACCTTCTATAGCCCACCCAGGTCTCAGTACAATAAACACACTATATCACACCTTCCACAGCCCACCCAGGTCTGTATAACAAACACACTACAACCCACCTTCCATAGCCCACCCAGGTCTGTAAAATTAACACTCTACAAACCCACCTTCTACAGCCCATCCAGATGTGTACAATAAACACACTACATCACACCTTCCACAGCCCACCCAGCTGTGTATAATAAACACACTATATCACACCTTCCACAGCCCACCCAGGTCTGTATAACAAACACACTACAACCCACCTTCCATGGCCCACCCTGGTCTGTACAATAAACACACTACATCACACCTTCCACAGCCAACCCAGGTCTGCATAATAAACAATCTACAAACCCACCTTCCACAGCCCATCCAGGTCTCAGTACAATAAACACACAACATCACACCTTCCACAGCCCACCCAGGTCTGTACAATAAACACACTACATCACACCTTCCACAGCCCACCCAGGTCTGTACAATAAACACACTACATCACACCTTCCACAACCCACCCAGGTCTGTATAATAAACACACTATAACCCACCTTCCATAGCCCACCCTGGTCTGTACAATAAACACACTACATCACACCTTCCATAGCCAACCCGGGCCTGTATAATAAACACACTACAACCCACCTACTTTAGACCACCTGGGTCTCTGTACAAACATACAGACACACTTAAACCGCTCAGGCCTATATGCATTCATATTTCCTTTATAAATGAAACAAGAACACACACGTTTTCCCAATGTGTCAACTTCATTACAATGATATTTCTTTGTAGTTATCAAGAAAAGGAAGTATAACCGATCTGGGGAAAAATATGGCAGGCTTTTGCAAAATGTCAAGAAGGAGCTGCAAATTTTAGGAGCTACTGGCAAGGAGTTCCTGCCAGTACTGTTCCTGTGTGTTGTGAGAAAAAATCCCTCATCTACAAAATCAGATGACAGGTATTATTATTTTCCCATTGACTGTTATTTGTTGTTTGTCATTGCTTTATGAGCACAAGCACACCAAATCCTTTGTAAAAAAAATTCTAATATTATCAAAACCATTTAACTAAGCATCTCCAAAATCATAAACTCCCATTAGTTTACAAAGTTCATAAAATTAAAGGCTTTATAAAGCTTCTCCTTCAATTTTAATACAAAACCATTCATTCTTTTAGGTTCACACATTCTTGGGGTCTTCCATCAGACATTCAGAGACAAATTGAGGAGCATCTAGCTGATTTTCGTGTCCAGGGAGAAGCACAGTATCCTTACAACCCGTGGATGATGGAGCACTGGCCCCAACTGGAACCATCCCTGAGCATCACCCAACAATTTGATGTTTTATCTTCCATTCCAAACTACCACTGGTGCAGCACACCAGCCGTTGGGAGCAACAAATTACGCACGGCCACCACACGGGTTGGGTTTGCACAACAAATAGGCTTCCAACAGAGTGTCACTGGGAAGGAACATGTGGAAAGACTTCCTTCTTCTCCACGTAATCGTTACATCTTTTTTAAAGTTGTAAACCCTGAAGGTTACCGGGAGGACATACAGCGGCTCCTGTCATGCATATATTCCCCTAAAGAAGATACACATCCATCTCAAGACTTCGGAGGTCAGAGTCACGCATGTCACTCAACCCGAAGATATCGCCCAAGGGTGGTTAAAGTCACACCTGAAAGTCTGCAGGCAGCCCAAGGCACGATACCAGACTGTGTTAACATGACACTTCATGACATAACTGTCTTCCAGCATTTTAGAAATCAGATAATTGAAGTCGGCAACATCCACTGGCGGCACCATGATCAATGTACTGACGTGATTGCCATGAATGATTATTCTGCGGATAATGGGGAATTTCTCCCTCAGTCCTTTGTACATGTTACCTGTCTCAAAGAAGGAAATGATGTACTTTACAAATGTACTTGCACTACATACAATGTCATTCTGTCGTTGAGTACAAACCCCAACCCAGGAGATATCCTTTCAGAAGACATGACCTGCATGCATTGTAGACTTGTTATGAAGGATGTTGTGCCTAACATGAATATAATTCTTCATGGGGAGGCAGTCAGTGGGCCATTCTTGAGGATCATGCGGAAGGCAACAGAATCCATCAACCAAGGGGTGGTACTAATGAGTCGCACTGCTGGGGTCAACAAATTCTCAGTAAAAAGTCGCACAGACCCTATATTCTGTTCCTTTGTACATATGTCAGCTGACGCATCAATGATGTCCTGTCAACATGGTGAGTGCCTGGGAACAGACCTGAAGCACAGGCGGTCAACCAGTCGTCTTCTTCTCCTAGATGAAGCAGCATCCCTTTGCCCACACATTGATGCAATGGTGGCCCACAAAGACCTTTGGATGCAAGGTGGTACCGTTGATGTTGGGAGTGAGGAGCAAAGCAGTGAGGAAACTGTGGGCAACCAGGAACAACTCACAGACAATGCCAACTTGGAAGATTGCGACATCAATCTGCAAACAAAGGTAACCACAGTAGGTTAACAACAAACATAACGTGTATATAATGTCTTAAACTAATACTTCTTCAATATCAGATATGTGTGTCTATAAAACTGTGGTTTATAGCCAACTTTTGAAAATGACAGGGCGTCATGCTACTCGGAAAGTGTGCTCAGCATGAGCTCAATGTCATCCTGTCTATATATATATATATATATATATATATATATATATATATATATATTTATCCTTATTTTACATCCTTATTTTGTTTTGTTTACATCCTTTTTTTTTGTTTTGTTTATTCTGCAGCATGACCTTTAAATATATGCAGAGTAAACAAAACAAAATAAGCATGGCACATATATATATATATATATATATATATATATATATAGCATGGCTCATTTGGTTAGTGCGCTAGCCCAGCGTAATGACGGACCCAGGGGCCTCTCACCAACGTGGTCGCTGTGACTTCAAGTCCAGCTCATGCCGGCTTCCTCACTGGCCATACATGAGAAGGTCTGTCAGCAACCTGCGCATGGCCGTAGGTTTCTCTTGAGTATTGTGTAAAGCACCAATCAAATAAATAAATATGTATGTATATATATTGAAAAACTGCAAAAGTATACATCTCTTGCAGAGAGGATACTTCAATCCAGAAACCTGCGAGTGGGACTTCGGGGGATTGAGTGTTCACAAGCCATGTTCTGAGCATGACATAAAACTTTGCAGGTGTGTACCATATTTTACACCAGTCACCCCCAAAAAATGTTTGCCCACTGGTTATCACTCAGTCTAGTTATTATTTAGCTTAAGCAAAGCAAAATTATACAGTTATGTGTTTCTCTGCCATACTGTATGTTTTTTTATAACTTCCTCATTTCATTCATATTCAGAGCTGTCCAGAAACGTCATATGATCAATGATCTCAATGAAACCACACCACGAGACAGAAATGGGTATCTGTCTGGCATTGAGCTGGTTCCTGCCATTGACAAATCAACAAGATGTCAGTGCGGTGTAAGTTAACACCATTCAACTTAAGCCAGTTATATTCTGTGTGCCAAAATTTATCATCTTATTATTGTAAAAAAAAAACTGTCAGTTAAAGAGTAGATCTCTATCTGTTAATTCTTGCAATAAACTATAACTTCGAGTAATAGACGCATTGTAATTTTTTATCCTTTGCTCTCACACTAGCCAGCTTATATTTATTAACATGATTTCTAACGATGAATTCTGAATGAAAAATGTATGTTTACTTACATCAAGCCATAGCTGAAATAATTTTAATTTAAAGATGTACACACTTTAAAAAATTGCACAACATTTAATGTGAAATTTAATTATCACAATAAACTTTATTAATTAAGGCCCTATAAAATTATGCTGTACAAGTGCAACATCATCAGTCCTTGCACAGCTGTAGTGGGAATTTATTTTACTACGTCGTTTAGGGTTTGTGGTCTTGACTGAATCATTTGGTCAACTGCTAATAACATACCTTGTAATATAATTATGTCTCATTAAAATCACACCCTTATTTTATCTCTCCCCTACCAGGAGCCAAACCAACTTGAAAGCATCTCATTTTAATAGTATTGTCTTGTAATGCTTGGTGTTGGTATAACGTGTGTGGTATAATGTGTGTGTTTTGTTTGTGCACAGGCCAACTTCACTGATGCTGAACATCCCCTGGGGCATCACCCATTACTGGACTTCACTACCACACTATACACAAGACATGTGAGTATTCATACATTCCATACAAAAATCTACTGCTTCACTACACACTTATTTTATAAAGCATCACAAAAATATACATGCAGCATAAACACTGTCTTCACCTACTCATCTTATTCATCCCAATATTACTGTCTTTGTGTACCATTCTCTTGTAACTCACAACCTGTACAAGGGCACTAAAAGGCAGATTCTAACCACCATAGTCCATTATCGTTAAAAAACACTACCCATATCCCAAAACAGCAGACATAACCATGCCACTTGTTACACATATCCGACCAAAACATGTTGCCCCCTATATACTCAAACAGTTTCAAAACTATTGTTATTAAAGCTAGACAGGTTTTTCACACTATTTCTTTATCACTCACCAATGTTATGTTTGTCTTGGGGCCTCCGTGGCTCAGTTGGTTAGCGCGCTAGCGCACCGTAATGACCCAGGAGTCTCTCACCAATGCGGTTGCTGTGGGAAGGTCGTACGTGGGAAAGTCCTTAAGCAACCTGCGGATGGTCGTGGGTTTCCCCCGGGCTCTGCCTGGTTTCCACCCACTATAATGTTGGCCGCCGTTGTATAAGTGAAATATTCTTGAGTACGGCGTAAAACACCAATCAAATAAATAAATAAATAAATATGCTTGTCTCAATAATTTTTTTGCCTGAATTATGTAATGCCACCTTTTGTTATTACTTCAAATTATTTTATTTCATTTGATTGATGTTTTTACTTGTACTCAAGAATATTTCACTAATACAACGGCGGCCAGCATTATGGTGGGAGGAAACCAGGCTGAGCCCGGGGGAAACCCATGACCATCTGCAGGTTTCTGCAAGACCTTCCCAGGTTCTGCTTCAAATTAATACTAATGCTTATTAACTTAAATTGAAGTTTACATATATATTTCTTTTGTAGGCCCCTGTGCGCTGCCTAGTGTACAAAAGGTTGTGCCTTGGTAGCATTCCCTGCACCTTGAGGTACAGTGGTGAACAAGATACCATCCATTTCTGGACCAAGGAGACATGTGCTGGGGATGAAATTGGATGGGACTTCTGCAATAAGGTCCTTTCATGTCGAATGTCATTCACCAGTTTCTGCAAGGAAGCCACTCGCATATACAGATCATCACACCCAAATTCTGCTAGTTTCATGAGCAAATCGACATTTGTCTCATGGTTTTTCTCATGGGCTGCAAGGATGAAAATTGATTTTCGCCAGCATGTTGATCCCTGGTGCTGTCCAAATCCCAAAGTCCTGGCGTGTGATGGTACACATATAGGCATAAGTTTGAGAAGGCTGAACATCCAACCAATTCACAAGCCCACCAGTGATGAAACAGTAGTAACAAAGCACAGACGTTATGACAGGGTATTTTTGCCATACAAGGAAGGAGTTACTCCCCAGGATGTGCGAGGTGCCAGAAAGCATCTCTCTTGGATATGTCTCAAATATCTGTCCAGACTTTCATCAGGGAATGTTGAAAACAACTGCACTGAATCCATCAAAACTGCAACACTCCTTTCCGTCTGTCCTTCTGATCCAAGATGTGTCTCTTTACTAACACAGTTTACAGCTGGAACATTCGACACCCAGTTGAAACAAGCTCTATCTGAGTTTCTGCTTATGCTTTCCAAAGATGCACCAGTTTCAACTGTTGTACCATACAGATACTTGGACATCATCAGACAAATTGCCCAAAGTGTCACATCAGGGGACAAAGACATCAGCGTGTTGAAATGTTTTGCCCCAGAGCTACACAAAGTCATGCATGCTGCCATCATGGTTAATAGAACTCAAGATATATGTTCCTTTGTAACATATCTTGTAGATTTTGTTGAACAGATCCATTCTACTGATGTACAGTACTGCCCTGCAACACCAACACCAAATACTTACAATCCTGAAGATGGAGTGGCGTATTATTTCAGTACACATGGAAATCGTGTACGACAGCTGCCATCCTACACCATTGGCATGAAGCAAAACTATGACGAATCTCCATCGGATGAACAGAAGTGTGAGAAGCGCTATACCAAGGTGTCCTTGGGAGGCTGGTCCCACTTGTTCCTGTGGTTTTGTCCGATTCATGGCCACTGTTTTGGATTCCACATAATATCTGGACCTGAAGGACGTAAAGATCCCTTTTCCTCAGCCTTCTGTTATCTTGAGGAGCCACCAAAGGAGGTTTTCTATGACTTTGCCTGCTCTCTGTCAGAATTCTCCCTCAACAGGGAGCCCTCATTTTGGCGAGGAACACGGTTCTGGCATGATCTGTTTCATGGATTTTCTCACAGGTGTGGAAACAATTACAGATCATCTCGCATAACGACATTGCAAGGGGCAAATACAGAGATATGTGAACAGTTTAATTCTTTTCTCCAGTGCATAAAATACACAGGAACACACCTCAGCCAGTCACATTTCTGCTTCTTTCTGCAACTCATGATTTATATCTGGAATGAAAGGAAGACAAATCTTTTCACTCGCAGAGTCAATGTAGCTCTCATTGGTGCGGACAGTGTATAGGTCTAAATTCTCTTATCGCACAATATCACAATCCACAAATGATCATGTATGCACAGTGACTCTCTGTCTGTGAGTGAATAAGTGCTTGGGGTTTAACGTCGTACTCAACAATTTTTCAGTCATATGACGACGAAGGAATCATTAGGGTGCATGTACGTGTAATGTGCCTCCTTGGTGCAGGACGGATTTCCACCGCTCTTTTATTTGATGCTGCTTCACTGAGACGACTTACTGAAGGCAAGTAAGCCGCACCGCCCGAGCCATTATACTGATACGGGTCAACCAGTCGTTGCACTATCCCCTTCATGCTGAACGCCAAGCGAGGAAGTTACAACTTCCTCTTTTAAAGTCTTAGGTGTGACTCGATCAAGGATTGATCCTGGATCTACCGGTCCCGAAGCGGACGCTCTACCAACTCTCTCTGCTTATACACTGTGTACCAGTGGATAGCAGCCGAGAGATATATGCTCAGTGACTCCATTTCTGTGATGGCAGACTGTGTTCTAGTGGATAGCAACCAAGAGGTATATGCTCAGTGACTCCCTGTCTGTGATGGCAGACTGTGTACCGGTGGATAGCAACCGAGAGGTATATGCTCAGTGACTCCCTGTCTGTGATGGCAGACTGTGTACCGGTGGATAGCAGCAGAGAGATATATGCTCAGTGACTCCCTTTCCGTGCTTGTGAACTGTGTATCGTTGGATAGTAGCTGAAAGATATGTGCTGAGTGACTCCCTTTCTGTTATGGCTGACTGTGTTCCGGTGAATAGCAGCCGAGAGATGTGTGCTCGGTGACTCCCTGTCTGTGCTTGTGAGCTGTGTACCGGTGGCTAGCAGCTGCGGAAGGTATCATATAAGACAGAAATTTATGAGTATGGCGTTAAACAACAAACACATAAAAAAATAGATTCAAAATGCAAATTTTGAAATGCTCCACATCCAGATGGACATGTAGCCATGCAAAACCCCTGGTAGTGTTTTGAAATGACACACAGTGTGCAACAGGATTTTATTCCTTATTTAATTGATGTTCATACAATCATATTTTAAATAAATGTCAACCGTTCATCAGCTATAGCCTCCGCTTTAAAGTTTGAAATTTTTTCATTGATTTTAAGTTTAGTTTTTGTTTTTTTTTTTAATTTATTGATGTTTTTTATTAAGTCATTTTGATTGAAACTTAAATTTCTTTTTGTACGGTAACACATCTTGTCTAGAAAGGCTCCATGCACGGTTAGAATTTCTTGTACAGAGGGTTTTGTATGTCTTTTTTCCAGTGAGATTTATGAACATTAACAAATTTACCTATATCTTCGAATCAAGAAAGCTTTCACAAATGGCTACCATTTTTGTGCACTGACCTACCTACATAGGAGAACAAGAATAATATTGACAGCCATGTTTCCCTGGCATTTATCTGTTTGGTGGACTGTAAACAAATATTTCTATAAACTATCAATGTATGATTACAGCAACTTTACCCCATTTATATAGTGTCAAAGTTTACCTAATTTTTGCACTTCATTTTCTCTGTGCAAGCTTTCCTCGTCTGTATTAGTACTGGGAGCCTGTTAGACTGGCCCATACCTATACCTCGACGGAATGTTGAAACCATCCACACATTGTCAGAGACTGTTGTCAAGCACAGCTAATCATAGGGTTGCGGTGGCCACCCATAGAACACGGATAGCCAGTCGTGAGTAGCGATTTGCATAACAAAGACTACTCCAGCGAGTCGGTGCTTGAACTCACAAGGTATTTTTTTACTATCATAGCTCAACATTTGCATACCAAAGACCACTACGAACTTCCCACAATGACATCTTTTTTTTCAGCCCCAATGGTTTAGACCTCTATAACATACGAAGTTGTTGAGTCAGTGGCAAGCTCTTATAGCACTATCTATGTAGGGAATGATATCTGTGTATGATGATGTCATTCTATTTTATATTGGTTTGGAGGACAGTACTTGATTGTATCACCTGACTTAAACACCATGCGTTCTAACGAACTGTTCAATCACGCAAGCTGTCGATGTCATCTGAATGTCTTGTTGAACTCTAGTGTCTGTAACTTATGCGGCTCACAATTGTGTCGTATCCCAGACTGCAGCTGAGTTATACAGGTGAAAAGGTTACCTTTTTAGATTTTGTACACTTTTATGCTTTGTATGAATATAGACGCAAAAACCTTCATACTCAATATTTTCATATTGTTTGATAAATGTTTAATAAGGGAACATGTTTGTACCATCAATAAGGCTATACTGGATTTATGAAGATTACTTAGAAACATAAGTTGCTTACATCTCACGGTGCATATTATTGTGGATTATTCATTGTGACTCGACCCGCAATAGCTGTGACATACTTGATATACACTATGTTATTCTGTTGTGCTTTTATCAGCATATTGAGAGTGACTATATGGTAAAACCGCAGGCTTTCATTGAACTAGAACAACAATGTTAAGAAAATTGATCATGGACTTTGTATTCCTTTTATACATATTTATTTATTTGTAATGTCATTGATGTGTATTAAACATACTGACTGCTCTGATGTTTTAAAATGTCTTGTTTTGTTTAATATTATAACAGAAAACGCAGCATCTGATTGAGTATCTGATAAATGTACTAACGTTGGTTGATATTAATTCAGGGGTCTTATGGCAGGACATACAGCAGTAGGCCCCTATATTTACTGACTGCTATTTAAGGTCATATTTAAGAATTTTTGTAACGTTACAAACATTACTTGGTGGTCTTTTTCCTTCACGAACTTTCAGAAAGGAGAATCAAAACTTATCTAACGATGATAGTGAACGAGATTGGTTTGAATACTGGCCTAAATATATACCAGAAACGTATGTTTTAATGATCTACATTTCCAAACAAGAGGTACTCTGGGCAATGCAACCCGAGACACCAAATGTACACACTGATTCTTTATGCGTTAAAGTAAATATTTGCGTCAGATTGTATATATAATATTTGTCATTTATTATTTTCTGAGGAAAACATCACGTACAACGTTCATATGTAATAGCACTTCGTTGGAAAATTTAGTTATTTATTTATGTATCTAAAAAAAATGTTAAGTACGACGTTAAACCCCAAGCATAGATACATAAAAAGCTATTTATCTCACTGGAGGTTTACGTCGTACTCAAGAATATTTCACCTATATCACAGCGGCCAGAATTAAGATGAACGGTAACTCGACAGAGCCTGGGAGAAACCCACGACAGTCCGCAGGTTGATCCCAGGCCTTCCCACGTACGGTTGGAGGGAAAGCCAGCATAAGCTGAACTTGAACTCACAGCTATCGATACTCGTGAGAGGACTCCTGGGTAATAATGCTGCACTAGCTAACTTTAGCGGTCTCCAGGGCATTCCGACAGATGAGCTAGCGGTGCTCAGTGGTACTAAGTCACATGGATTGTTTATCCAATTAATATATTGCATATGTCGTGTATTTCATTAATTTCACCACCATGTCGAATTTCAAATATATTAAACTAACAATGATATAACTCTAACCCATATATATGTACTGCGAACTGAGTTATGAGGTGCCACTGCTCACTCATACTAGTGCTGCTGAATTCATTCTTTATGTACGTAACGTGGACAGAATACGTCACGCCTTTTCTTAATTTGATTAAAACATCGCGTTTCAAGAGGAAAAAGGTAGCATTCACCTAACCCTAGCCTAACCCTAACCCAACCCTAGACAGAGACGCCACGGGCGCACTGCTATCTGAGTGAAGAACTGGCACAGCGTACTCCTACAAAGCTAGTTGCTGCTGAATTCATTCTTTATATACGTAATGGGGACAGAATACGTCACGCCTTTTCTTAATTTGATTAAAACATCGCGTTTCAAGAGGAAAAAGGTAGCATTCACCTAACCCTAGCCTAACCCTAGCCTAACCCTAACCCAACGCTAGACAGAGACGCCATGGGTGCACTGTTATCTGAGAGATGAACTGGTACCGCGTACTCCTACAAAGCCAGTTGCTGGTGAATCCATTCTTTATGTACGTAATGTGGACTGAATACGTCATGCCTCTTATGAATTTGAATAAATATCACATTTCAAGAGGAAAAAAACGGTAGCATTCACCTTACCCTACCTAACCCTAACCTAACCCTGGACAAAGACGTCTGCTATCTGAGTGATGAACTGGGACTGCGGACTTCTACAAACCCAGTTGCTCCTGAGTCCATTCTTTATGTACGTAGTCTAAACAGAATATGATCTGTATTTTCTTGATTTTATAAGAATATAGCTTTAGAAACGGGAAAACGTAGATTTTCCTAACCCTAGACATATGTGCACTGCTATCTGAGTGAAAACCAGTGTATAAACGCGAAGCAAGAATATATTTAAGTCCTACCTCATATTATAAGCAGGGCTCAAATTGCACAAATTTAACACCACACATATACTTTCGGCCATTTTCTTGCTGTAGATAACATACTTTATAGCCCGTGGGAAAGTCTGCAGCAACTTGCGGGTGGTTGTGGGTTTCGACCGGACTATGCTCCGTTTCCTCCCACCATAATGCTGGCCGCCGTCATATAAGTGAAATGTTCCTGAGTGCGGCGTAAAACCCCAATCAAATAAATAAATATTATGTAATCAGACCCTGCGTTTGAGAAATACTGCATATTGCCAAAATTAAAATCTATTTGGTTATGTCTTGGTTTGAAGTGAATTTGGACACGTAACATCACCACTTGACAGAACCGTTGATGACAAAGAAAACATCTACATGAAGTATATGTCAGGTGAAAGACCATCAAACACTATTCATAAACATATAGTTGGAGTTATACTGTGTGACGGATACCCTCTGGGTGCTACATCCAATTTTAGAATTTGATGTTTAAAACCCATAAAATGAATGGGAAAAAAAATCTAAAAAAATACATGGACCTGTTTTGCTGGACAGTGTTTCTTGTAAATGATTTCAGCCTTTACTTTGACATGAAAACATTTCTTCATTGAAAACAAGAATATAAGCCAACAGTGTGAGTAGAGCAAATTGCATGAAACTTGATGTATTGCTGTTGATATTCTTTAATTTTTTTTTATTTCACACGATCAAAGGTTGCATAAAACTCAGAGAGAAAAGTCTGGCTTATGGTGTGCACAAAAAATGGGGATATAGTTCCCTCTTTGCCAGATTAAAACTTGATTGAATTTGAAACTTTTAACACTATTTATTTATTTGATTGGTGTTTTACGCCGTACTCAAGAATATTTCACTTATACGTCGGCGGCCAGCATTATGGTGGGAGGAAACCGGGCAGAGCCCGGGGGGAAACCCACGACCATCAGCAGGTTGCTGGAAGACCTTCCCACGTACAGCCGGAGAGAAGGTCCGCATAGACAGTGCTTGAACTCACAGCGACCGCATTGGTGAGAGGTCATTACGCAGCGCTGTCATGCTAACCAGCTGAGCCACGGAGGCCCCCCTTTTAACCATATGATTAGTTATTAATTAATGATACAGTACTTATTTATTACACTTGAATGGCGTAGTTACACACTGCATGTCTGTGTGTACCTGACGTAAATTTTAAGTTACATGTTTGTGGTTCAGATGGCAGCTTTTGAACAGATTCTTCACTGGGGTAACCGGCCTCAATAGCGTCAATAGTGTCTCCTTCGGGGCTGTAGATCCAGGGTTAATCTTGGGTCGTGTCACACTTAAGGTCTTCAAAGAGGAAAGTGTGACTTCCTCACTTGGCGCTAAGCATGAAGCGAATAGTGCAAGGACTGGTTAACCCGTATCAATATAATGGCTCGGGCGGGTCGGCTTACTTTCCTTCGGTAAATTGTCTCAGTGAAGCAGCACTAGATAAAAGAGCGGTAGAAATCTGTCCTGCAACAAGAAGGCCTATTATGTGCACTCTAAGGACTCCTTCGTCATCATATGAAAAATTGTTAAGTACACTTTAAACCCCAGGCACTCACTCACTCACTCTTCAGTGGGTATATAACATTTAACACCAAATCATGGAGGAATAGCGAATACACCAGCATACTTCAGCCTGACAGTTCTTCTAAATTATTTCCATTTTTTTTTTGGTTTTTACACCTTGAGTCAACCACATTCA
Source organism: Liolophura sinensis (assembly GCF_032854445.1). Classification (NCBI taxonomy): domain Eukaryota; kingdom Metazoa; phylum Mollusca; class Polyplacophora; order Chitonida; family Chitonidae; genus Liolophura; species Liolophura sinensis. The sequence continues at coordinate 56,491,288 of NC_088301.1, read as the reverse complement.
AATACAGTTAGTTGTAACGACTGCTTTGGCCAAAGAATATGTATGGCGTAACATTAACCACCGGAAACCTAGAAGTGGTAGACCTTGATTCAAACAACTTCCTTTGTCCTTTTCCCATTTGTCCCATTTCCATTGGCCACTTTGCAAGTCGAAATATTGTGAAGGCATTGAACTACACACATAAGATGATATGCATTCAACATGCTAAGTTTCAGTATATATTCGGCTGTAGTATAGCCCACATATAACACCAAACAAGATACAGTAGTTACTGGGAAGATTTGATTGATTGATTTGATTGGTGTTTTACGCCGTTCTCAAGAATATTTCACTTATACGACGGCGGCCAGCATCATGGTGGGTGGAAACCCACGACCATCCGCAGAGTGCTGGCAGACTTTCCCACTTACGGCCGGAGAGGAAGCCAGCATGAGCTGGACTTGAACTCACAGCGACCGCATTGGTGAGAGGCTCCTGGGTCATTACGCTGAGCTAGCGCGCTAACCGACTGAGCCACAGAGGCCCCCTACTGGGAAGAAGTGTCTGAATGAACACAAGGCTTACAATAAACATTATATAATGTTTTATGCAGTTTATATTTATTTATTTATTTGGTGGTGGAAAAACGGGCAGAGCCTGTGGAAACCTATTGGCCTTTGGGGGTTGCTGGCAGACCTTTCCACGTACGGCCTGACAGGATGCAAGCATTAGCTGGACTTGAACTCACACCGACCTCATTAGTGTGAGGCTCCTGGGTCATTGTGCCGCTAACCACCTCGGCCAAGGAGGCCTTATCAGTTTACCTCATCTGTTCTGACACCATTGTGAAAGGGATGAAAGGACACTGTTATCGATTGAGCATGCACACTCATGAACAAATAAATTAATTTGATCACAACACAAATAAGCTTTCAACCATTTATTTATACTTATTTAACCCAAAAATATTACAAATGAACATGGACAAAGAAATATTATTTGAACATTTGAACACCGATAAGGCAGTTAAAGTACTTTTGAAATTTACGGTGTATGACCTAAAATTTGGACCATCACAAAAGTTGTACATTGTGTTGTTTCCGAGAGTTATATTAATGTTAGAAGGGTGCTTGGCGGTTTGTTTGGAAGGTAGGACGATATCATAAAGGAATAAGTAAGTTATCACACCAAAAATAATATCTGACAACGTTTATTTGCCTCTAAAAATGAGCTTTTGGGTAAAATTTTAAGTCGTTCACCTATGTGTAATATGAATTACACAAATTAAATATTATCACTTTCTCCCTGCACTTTAACAAGTGTGCAAGAGCTTTGCAATTTCTGCATTATGGTACTCATACTATCAGCGAGACTGATATGTAATGAGCTGATTATTACAAAAATGTTGTTCTACAATTTATTAATGTTTTGGAAAGATACTTGCACTCTTCCTTCTCAATGAAGGAACCAACAAACATGATCGTAATAATGCAAAATATGCTGACTTTGCACCATGCTAACAATGTGTACTTTCCTGAATATTTAAAATAATTTTATATTGAAACAAAGAAGCCACAGGGATACTCTTCTCCATATTTAGACGTTCCAGAGCATGGTCATTCGAGCATCACTGCACAGTGCATTTATGTCTGTGAAAGGTGTAGGACGCATTTCTGTATGAGGTCTTGGAATGTTGGCCTGCATTTTGCTTGAAGTTCCATGTTGTATGGAGCCCAAATGAATCTTCCTGCTGTTAACATGAAGACAATGACGACAGTGTAAACTGTTCCACCACTTCAGAAAAAATGTAGTTGTCAATCTGCTGATAAATATAACAGATGTTAAGGAGAAAACATATATTTGGCAGAGCTGCATGTAGAAAAGATTTTTAATCAAGCAAATCAAATACTTCAGAAGGAAAATACTTCAGAAGGAAAATAATACATGCACTGAATGCAAATCCTTGTTTACACAAACCGGAATGTCAATTTGAACACATGGTGTTAAAAATTGTCCAAAGCATGTCTATTGACAGCAGGTAATGCCCCTCAGAGAAGGTTGTGGTTTCCCTCGGCACTGTTTCCTCCCATCATAATACTGACTGCCATCATATAAGTAAAATATTCTTGAGCACAACGTAAAACACTAATGAATAAATAAAGAGGAACGATAGGAAAATGAAGAATAAAACTGTGAAATGAAATAAAAGTGTAAAAAAAAAAGTATGGTTAAGAAGTAATATTATTAATTACAGAGTTAATCATGAAGCATCAATATCCCACATATGAAGCACGGGTAAGAGGGTTACAAACACCCTACATCTCCATATGCTGTCTCTGAGTAATCAGACATGTAACCGTGCATGCTTTCCTTGTTATTTACTGCCAACTCAGAGAACAACATCAGCTAAGACGAGCTAAAAAAAGATGATGTAGTTAACAGACACATGACATGAGCTGCAGGATACAGTTATTTTCTGAGATGAAATGTCAGGATTTCCTGCAATTTTTTTTATTTCATGTTAGATATTTTTTGCAAACCATTTTCATCGCTTTGTTTTCACTTCCAGCAAAATCTTGAAAGTTGCTGTAAAAATATTGCCTTATTTACATTGAGTGCACTGAATTACATCTGAAATGATGTAATTTGCCTCATTTTTGAGTTCTAGAAAAAATGCCACACTTAAAACTGGTCATATGACCTATTAAATATGGCCACAGAACCCTAATTTGCATAATTTATTTATTTGATTGATGTTTCATGCTGTACCTAAGAATACTGAACTTATACTATGTATGCAAACACTATGGTAGGAAGAATGCAGGCAGAGCTCGGGGGAACCATCACCATCCATATGGTGGTGACAGACCTTCCCCCTTATGACCAGCAGATCTACTTTGACCATATGGCTACCCCTAGAATGCTACAGCCAATATGCATGTTTTTCTATATTGGGAGCCTTGTAGTTTGTTTACCACTGAAAATTAAAACTTATTGTTTTTAGGGACCTAGGCTACAGGCTTTCGTTTCCAGCATACCAGAGTTTTTTTTAATACATTATCAAGATGTGGCAGGTGGTACAAAAGAAAAATTCTCAGATGAAGATATAGTAAACTTCAGGAACTGACGTATCTATATGTGAGTGTATCTTTGTTCCTATTTTACACAGCACAACAACCAACCCATCAAATTAATCTTGAGAACACAGAGTATAGAGATTATATCAAGATTATACACTAATTAAATCCTTTTTAATTATGTGGTATTAGCAAGACAATCACACGGGCAAGAACATGCAGAACTTTGTAAATGTAAAACTTAATGATGCAGACTAGGACACAAAATGTTATAATTAGGGCTATTAAAAAAATGTACTCTGGGCCCAATTTTTACTAATTCTTTTTCAACACCGAACCTCACTGCTAAGGGATAGTCAAAATATAACAACTGCTAAACAAAATGATATTGCGGTTTGATATTTTTTCCGCTACTTTGTTAGATAATAAAAAGCTTTATAAATGTTGTTGTCCAAAACCACTACACAGATCAAGATGAAATTTGGTTTGCTCTTACAGCACTCACAGAGCATTAAAGCTTGCAAAGGGCAATGAATACTGTTGAAGTTTGCTATTGGTCATGTGCGCTATAAGTTCAAGTCCAGCTCATTCTGGCGTTCTATCTATGCGTACGTGGTAAGGTCTACAGCAACTTGTGGGTTTCCTCTGGGGTCTGCCCAGTTTCCTCACACCATAATGCTGGCTGCTGTCATATAACTGAAATATTCATGAGTTCGGTGTAAAAAACACCAATCAAATAAACAAACTAAATAAATTAGTCATGTGACATAAAAAATGACCTGAACTATTAAGTTACGAGTACACTATTAGATGAAGTTTTGCCTGCTGAACTTGAACATGGTTTCATTTTTTTTGTGCGTTGCCCAGAAAATAGCAGATAACACTCAAAAAATGGCTGTTTTTCTTATTCTTCAAAGTCACACGAGAAACCTATGGTGAGGTTAAAATTGGTATGCATGTACATAAATTGCCACACTTTATTTTAGTGTGTTGTAACTATTTTGCCACATCGGACAGTTTTGCCTTTTGTGTAGCCTTTGAGCCACAGAAGTCTACACTGTTTGATGTAGTTTTTGCAATTTTAAAAAAACTCAAAGTGACATCCTAAAAGCTGGAGGTGGGTATCTCTCCTTAACAATGAAGCTAGAGACATAGTATTAAGGCCTAGCATAATGCCAATGCAAAGACACAAATTTTACCTTTGCAAACCAAAAGCAGGACATGAAAAAAGAAAAAAAAATGCACTTTCTGCAAAATAGTTCAATGTGTTGTAGTTCTGGGCAGTGATTGTAAATATGCAAATATATAGCCTGAAGTGACATCCTTGAAACCAGAAGTGGGTATATCTTCTTATACTCCTATATTTAGCACATGTAACATCCCATCAATTTATGTTATTTGAAAAAAAAATGCAATGTATGCATGAGCAAATTGGGTAAGGTGATTTGGTGGGCATGTTGAAACTTACATGGTGTTCAAAGGCCAAAAATCCTACTGACGGATTTTTCATTTGTATGCAAATAACGAAGCTGTCTATGTCCTAAACTCTGGTAAATGAGAAATCGTTTTTATGTTTTCTGCAACCAGTTATTAGATAATATTACATAAAACTATGCTATTTGATGAATTTTGAGATTCTGACTGCAAGTCACCAGAAGTTGACTTCTGGAAAAAAATGCAACGAAAATAACTGAAAATGGATCCTTTGAAACTAAGCAAATGAAGAGTTGATACAATGGTAGTTAACAAAGATTGGAGCAAAAAAAACTATAATAAACCTGTTTATAAACAATTGTAAGTATGCTAGATTAAAAAAAGCAAAAGAAGAATACAAGAAATAAGAAAAAAAAGTGGAATTTGTCCCCTCATTACATAAAGATTTCATTAAAATTGCTCATTAAAGTAACTGGTGTGCATGAAATGTGGACTTGACAATATTCCTGTCATTGGATGCTATGTTTTGACTCACACTATGTTTATCACTAAAGGGGCAAGTATCTGAGTATAAGTGGCCTTAAACCTAAAGGTTAACTGGACAGTTACACAAAGTTCTTGTGTAGGTATTTATAATGTAGATAATATGCTGAATTTACACATTCCCCTGCTTGGATGTTGTGTACACCACCTTTGGTGACTACCAGAGTGCTGAAGTATTTTTTTAGGTTTTAGATTGGTGTTTTATGCCGTATCCAGAATGTTTCACTTAAATGACCACCGTCAGCATTATGGTGGGAAGAAACAGGGGAAACTCACGACCATCAACAAGTTGCTGCACGACCTTTCCACCAACAGGTAGCCAGCATGAACTGGACTTGCACTCACAGCAACGACATTGGTGAGAGGTTCCTGGGTTCATAGCGCTGTGCTGGCGTGCTAACCCCCTCGGGTATGAAGGCCCAGGCCACTGAAGTAAAACATATATAACAAATATATATAACAAATATACTCTTTGTTGAGTATATATGGATGGGTGAGGTACATGTACGATAAATGCACCTTTTAGGGGCATATTATATGAATGGAATTAATAAAAGAAACCTGCTAGGACAGTGGCCAAATATGATGAAATTCATGAATATTTGTAATTCAACCAGACAGCTACTACAAACAAGGAAATGAAAATGAAAAAAATTACTTAAAATGAACATGCTTTGTTAGTATTTGTGTGTTGTGTACCTTTCATTACGTCACTTTATATTTTAGGTTGCGTATTTATTTCTTTACTAACTTAACTGTTGTTTAATGACATACCGATATGATGGCAGTAACTTTTATGGGTGGAGAAAACTGGAAAAAAACAAATGTGTTGTCAAATGCTTACTGTTACCAATGTGCCACAAGTGAGAGAAGGAAAAAACCTTTTGACTACATTAAAGGTTTTAAAAAGCAACTAGGCATGACTTTAAAGAATATTTATAACATAACCATTATTTATCTACATAGCTGGAGTTTTACACTGTACTCCAGAATATTTGACTTACACGATGGCAGCCAGTGCTAAACCGGGCAAAGCTTGGGAAAAATTCACGACCATCTGCCGCTTTCTGGCACACCTTCAAAGATACGAATATAACATTAAAAATAAAGTTAACAGAATGCATCAAGTGAAAAGTAAAGCACCCTGCAAGGTCATAATTATGGCAAATTGATATTAGTATGACGCACTAGAAATCCAGTAACTATTCATGGAGTAAGCAGGATATTAAACTTGATGTGAGGTTACACAAAATGAACACATGCATATAAAATTTTATGAGAATGAGACCTGTGTGACTGACAGGTGGACAGAGGAATGATTGAGCAGACAGAATGACAAATCAAAATTAATGTATGAGTGAATGAATGAATGAGCAGTTCATAAAACTGTATTATGTTCAGAGAGATATGTTAAAATCCTGTCCTCTAAACCAAAATAAACTGAATTTAACAATCCGTGCACCATGGGTGGCAATCTCAACCCTGTGAATGGCTGAGTTATGGTAGTAAAAAAAGACCTGTGAGTTCAACCACCAACTCGCTGAAGTGGTATTTGATATACATTGCTACCCAAGACTGGCTACCTGTGTACTGTGGGTGGCCACTGCAATCATATTTTTGGCTGAGTAAATACTCAGCTGACAACAGATGCCAATGCTTGGGGTATGACATAGGCCAATTAGCACCTTTAGTTTAGGAAAGATACAAAACATTTATGGCAAAGCATCCAGGATGTTGAGAGACA